>NW_004797722.1:577176-579698 GCF_000002075.1 Aplysia californica | reverse complement strand
GATGGATGGATGGATGGATGGATGGATGGATGGATGGATGGATGGATGGATGGATAGACAGACATGCAGGCTGGGGAAGAGGATAGGGTGAGCACAACGCTCTGCTCTAGCTCACTATAGTTGGCAGCGTGATGCTACTACTGTTAATCATCCTATCTGTTCCTAACGAAAAGTTGTAGATATAAGCGGTTGTAATCGTAACTGAAAATGTCTTACGCCCCATCGACGCAACTGAAATTAGACTGCCTAAGAACGGGCTACTTAGACTTTGACTGTCTGGGCCAACCAAGGAAGTTTATTGTTTTAAAGTCCTTGGGGGCAGCCCAGGCTGAGAGGAATACAACGTCCCAGAAAATACAGATACTCGATTAAAATGCCCGCCAAACGGAAATTGAATTCACGTCTTCTTCTTGTTACAACACCACAGACGCTGATGTGGTGGCTCGAAAACTGACTTGCTAGAAAAAAATAACTGTTCAAAAACAGCAGCACCAGTTGAAGATTCAGCAGCAGCAACAGCGAAGGCAGCAATAATAATAATATTATGATTTCCGTGCTCATCCCTGCTCTATTTGCAAGATCTCTCGAAGTAGCCAAACAGAGCTAGATAGCTCCATGACTTATTTTTAAAAAATTATTATAGTAGAGGGTTTTACGGCGCTCCATGACTTAGCTCCGGCTCCCGCCTTCACGTGAAGTGACTTCGTTCAGTCAGTTACATGGGCGATAACCCTGTTGGCAAGGAAGATAGTTGCAGTGTCGCTCCTATCTGTGGCAGAACATCAGCCCGACTTATAGGTCAGTTTATCTATGGAGTAAATAGAGTCATCTAATCGCTAGCTTAGAGTTGCAAGGTTCTATCTGACATTTTTGGCCGTTTTGAGTTGCAAAGACAATGAGGTCAAAAACCAAATGTTCTAACTGTTCTATCATAATCGTAAGGTTATCCGGAGTCGGTATCAAGATAATATTCAAAGACTTGAACTCGCAAAAGCTTGAGCAGTTGTAAAACTATACATTTTTACGTCGAATTTCTCAAAACTAGGTACTGAGCAAACAGAACTTTGTAATTCTGTGGTTTCGTAATGTCGGTAAGCTTTCAAGTAGAAGACTGAACGAGCTGAAAATTCAGATATTCTTGTGCTTTTTCCATCTGAATACAGTAAAAATGAGTACATAGTAGATCATCAGTAATTTGATCTGTAGTTATTACGATTCCCCAGGACGCAATAGCAAGGTTTAGAAGTGTAACAAGAGAGTAACATACACAAAAAAGGAGGAGAGATAAGGACGATAGATGTTTCATAGGAAAGAAGGAGCAAACCACACCAAAACACCCGCCAACCACGCACTTAAACTACTTAAATAACTGTCCCTTTTCTGATATATTGATGGTTTGAGGCCCATTTCAACACAATATATATTTACGAAAGAGGTGGCTTTCTTTGAGCGAAGAGGGGTGTTCTGAAATTAAATTAGTTAGAATCCGCCAAGAATTAGTAAAGGGCTTTCCAAACACATTAGACCCGAACTTCACGCCCAAATTGACAAATGCTTTCAGTGAAGCTACAACACAATAAAAAAAACGGTTGTGCTTAAAGCCTTATCTAATCATGTCAAGCGCCATCCACTTGGGCATAAACCCTATAGAGGGGACCAAATGCTGTCAAAGGGAACCATGAGCGCTAATTTCACCAGAATGCCAATGACCTACAGCGTCGATTCAGAAGCTAAGGTATCAGTTCCACAGATCAATGGCCCTCTCTCATGGGATACAAGTCGCTGGATCAATGGCTGAATTATCGCCTCATTAGTTCCTCAATTGTAATGATAAGTGTAGCTAATGGTTGACTATTGATGATAGTAGTTAGGGGCGTTGTGGGGACAAAAGCAAGGGGGTGGGGCTGGGAAAGGAGGCGGTGGTCGCTCTTGTGCATTATTACAGTCCTGGGTATTGTCATAGGTCTATGCATTGTGAAGGGGTATGTAATATCTCACATCGATTCGCTGCCACTCTTGAAGTGCTACGCACCCCCCTCCCCCCTCCATGCACACAACCCATCCTCTCTATCTGACTCTCTCCCCTCACCCCGTTATCCTGGGGGGACGGACTGAGAGAGGGAAGAAGACACTCCGGTATCTCTCTCTCTCTCTCTCTCTCTCTCTCTCTCTCTCTCTCTCTCTCTCTCTCTCTCTCCTAGGTCTCATCATTCACTCCATCACTAACATTTAACATCATGATATATTCTCAAGATGAGTCCACCTAAAAATAAAAATAAATTAAACCACACCTACAGCAAACAGTTACGTGCTGAGAGTAAGAGACACTTTCAGTCACCGGAAATGAAAGTATTGTAGCACTTGGGTGTCGGGTAGGGCAAATTCATCACAGCTAGCATCAATATTAGAGAGGGGAGAAAGAGAGGGGAGGAAGAGAGAGAGAGAGAGAGAGAGAGAGAGACAGAGAGAGACAGAGAGAGACAGAGAGAGAGAGAAAGAGAGGGGGAGACAGAGAGAGAAAG
>NW_004797722.1:573815-575123 GCF_000002075.1 Aplysia californica | reverse complement strand
GGGGAGGACAGAGGGGGAGGACAGAGGGGGAGGACAGAGGGGGAGATGGTGGATGGGGAGAAAACAAAGAACACCGAAAGATGAAAAGAGAAGAAGAGATCGAGGAACGAAGTAAGATGGATACATGTGAAAATAGTGCACAGACAGACACAAACAAAGACACTAAGTCACATACTACAACCTCCACAAACTGGAAATGTGGCTAAGATTTGGCCATTCCAAAATACGAAAACGGGATTTAATTTGAAAAAAAAAAAAAAACGCCAGAAAGAAAAAAGATAAACCGGGACACGATAAGCATTTCTGTAATTTATTTTCCTCGTGGGTGTGATTGAATTTTTACACAGAGTGTTTCTAAACATAGCTTAGCATGCTCAATATTTGCTCATTCACAGCTCATTTAACGTGCAACTTTTCCTTAAAATCTTACGCCACGTCCACCCCCTCCCCCTTTTTCCTTCAACGTAAGACAACAAACGTTCCAAACCAGCTCATGAATGTAAATAAAAACTCCTATTACAGGCGTGTGTTATATGATGGTGAGGCTTTTCAGCTTACGTTCAGGTGAGATGAGCTCGATCCTGCATGCATGCATGGAAGAGAACCCCCGTCCTTCTGTTAGGATATGTCCCTTCCAATCAAAGTATCCTGTCTCTAAAATAATACACAATAAGTCGCATTTATACATAAAACGAGCTAAAAAAATTCATATATTCTTGTGCTTTTTCCATCTGAATGCAGTAAACATGAGTACATAGTAGATCATCAGTAATTTGATCTGTAAAGAGTATTGCAGATTACATAAATTTTGTCTACGTGAGGTCTCCGTTTGGAGCTGACTACGCATATTTAGGGTCTCCAAACTTTGTGGGACAGGCATGAGAGCAGCCATGACGTCACGCGCAAAGATTGTTTTTAAGAAGAGAGAGACTTCAACAAAACCTTTACCCTATTTTATTGCAAATGTTCAACCCCCCAAAAGCAACATTGCACCTTCTTTCCTTTTCACCAATTCTGTGGCTTCGCCTAATAACCAGGAACAATGAGTTGTTATCATCGCGCCCCTCCTACTTTGCTCACCAATTGTATCCAGGAT
Organism: Aplysia californica; assembly: GCF_000002075.1. Lineage (NCBI taxonomy): Eukaryota > Metazoa > Mollusca > Gastropoda > Aplysiida > Aplysiidae > Aplysia > Aplysia californica. The sequence goes on along the minus strand of NW_004797722.1, from coordinate 574,027 downwards.
GATTGTGTACAGAGCAAGCCGGCTGTCCTTGTGTGTTTGCAGTCAGTATCTGGGCTGATCAGTGTGGGTCGTTGGGTGGGGGTGATAGGGTGAGAAGGGAAAGGGAGACAGAAGGTTGGGGGGATGAAAGAGGATGAGTGAGGGAGAGAGAGAGAGTGAGAGGGGCAGAGAGAAAGTGAGAGAGAGAGGGAGGGTAGAGACAGTGTGTGTAC
>NW_004797722.1:566841-572478 GCF_000002075.1 Aplysia californica | reverse complement strand
TGTTGTTGTTGCTGTTGTTGTTGTTGCTGTTGTTGTTGTTGTTGTTGTTGTTGTTGCTGTTGTTGTTGTTGTAACTAGTTCTGCTTCCCTCTTCTCTCTTTTTTCTCTTTCTTCTGTTCTCTAACATGACAGGAAAAGAGAGTACCCTGTACATATCTGGATGTTTTCATACTCATAATTATCACCTGCACCAGCCAGATGTGAGACAGCCCATCCATCAAACCCTTCGCTTTTGGGAAGATAAGAGTTTGGATGATTCACAAGACTTTCAAAAAGGCATGATCATTGTAAAAAAAAAAAGATTAAAATCCATACTCACGTTCCATTCAGTGTTTCTGTCCTAGGTGCCAGTTTGCACTGATAATAGGAGGAGTAATGTATTTACCGACTGTTCAGTGCAGTCCACCATACACCATACGCCATTTTGAAAAGTGACGTATGTAAAATGGAGTCTTAGGCCGGGAAGTCGATAGAAAACCTTTACGCCACCATAAACACACTCGTAATATTAATTAATTTAGAACGTTCAGGAAGAGATCACGACTTGTCTCACGCCTACCTTCTAGGATAACCTCGCACAATGTGGGAAGGATATATTTCACTAGAAATGCAGAAGAAATTGTGGATAAAATATCGTGGAAATCCAATACACGTCGACTGTATCAAAGGCCAGGAACCTGATTCACAGACTCCGTTACGACTAGGTTTGAGGCTATTTTGTAGTTATGGCAAGGATTTCAGCTTCGTTTAATAATGACATAATGGCATTTGTAAAACGCAAAATCCCCGTTCAACAGCAGTAAGCTCTATGCGCTTTACAATCTACACTATTACCCCAACAGACCTGATAGCATCTGAAACAATCTCAGCTTCCTGGGAAGCATACAGTGCAAGCTGTAATATAGGCGCTAAAACACTAACAAAATGAGAAGATCGTTTGCTGTCTATGGCCGGGTACCCATTCCCACATCGGAGTAGTGAGGAAAAATCGTGTAAAGTGCCTTTCCCAAGGACACAACCTTGAACCCTCAATCTCACGCTGCGAGTCCAGTATTCTAATACGGGGTGCCTACTACGGCGGGATTGGGCCGATCGCCTGACTCGATCGCCTGAAACTAGAAACAAACACGTTTGTTTTTGAGGCGATCGAGCCGGGCGATCTGCCCATCCCAGCCGTAGTGGGCACCCCGTATAACTGCTTGGCCACAGACGCCACAGATTTACCGGCAATCTTGATCCAATCATTACAGAAAAGCATAGACCAGGGCACAGATCAAAAGCTCCATTTAAATTGCCATTGCCAGTGAGTTTTTCAGCTTGATATTTCGCTACCTCAGAATTAGAAAAGTTGCATTAATTTGACATTGTTCACCATTTTGGATAACTGAGACCATGAGAAAAGAAACCAATAAATTGCTCCATCTGCTCTATCAAAACCATATGACTATTCTGAGTGGTTATAAAGATAATTTTTACATTGCATTTGAAAAAAAAAACCCTAACATAATTATTGTGAAAATATAAAATAATTTACGTCAAATTTCTCAAAACTATACGTACTGAGCAGATAGGATTTTGTAATTCTGTTGCAGCTATTTTCGTGCTTCATACACCAGGGTGTGAGTTCCGAGTTAAGATCTCGGAGTTTTTCCCTGAGCTGTAACGTTTGTGGATGAATCGTTCCTCCACTTGGTGGGGAAAAAATGGATCTAATTAGCTGAATCTTGTGAAGTAAGAAAACAAGCTATTAAAACAAGTACGGTTATAGTGCTTAAAACCCCCAGGATGTGAGCAAGGAGCGAAGATTTTCTTGATGAGTTAAGAGTTTGGAAAAGGGAAAAGAGGGGTGGTAGTTTTTTTACGACTAGTAGCGTCAGAATGTTGGTGGACAAGACAGAGGCAAGAAAGAGGAGGAGGAGGAAGAGAAAGAGAAAGAGGAGGAGGAAGAGGAGGATGAAGAGGATGAAGAGGAGGAGGAGGAGGAGGAGGAGGAGGAGGAGGAGGAGGAGGAGGAGGAGGAGGAGAAAGAGGGGGAGGAGAGAGAGAGAGAGAGAGAGAGAGAGAGAGAGAGAGAGAGAGAGAGAGAATGGAAGAGACACAAAGAGACACAGAGAGTGAGAGACAGGTGGAGAGACAGATGGAGACGCAGAGAGAAGAATAAAAGACAGTCAAATACAATTGATGAATAAATAATACAAATAAAATAAGCCCCGGCCTGTTTGTCTACGACCTTGTGCATCTTTCTCCACCTCTATCCTCCATTATCTTACTCCTAACTCGAAATCAAAATGCAAGCGGAGTTTCACGCTCAAGGCTAAGTAAACGTGCAGACAGAGAAAGTTATTTCCCGTCTACGTCTTTAGCAGGGACATGATCCCACGTGAAAGTACGGTGTGTCTACACTTGGCCTACCGGTACAGTCAATATGATCGAATCGAAGCGGGTCTGATTTTAAAGAGAAGAATTTTTAAAAAATCAATCTCAGGTATTCGCTGTTTTGTTGTTGTTGTTGTTGTTGTTGTTGTTGATGTTGTTGTTGTTGTTGTTGTTGTTGTTGTCGTCGTTGTTGTTGTTGTTGTTTTCTTCACATTTTCCTTTTTACATTATTATTTTTTGTAATTTCTAATTTGCTTCGCTTTGATTTGTATCATGATAGGTCTGTAGGTTGTTTTTTCCCTCAGTCTACGTCAGAACACATCAGATACACAATTAAATACAAAGGAAATTATAAAGTTTGTTGCTAAGGTGGTACTGTAGAAGTAAATAAAGATTTACGTGCTTGAAAAGTCCCATAAACACGAACATATGCAAAATCGGCTTCCTTTTCTTTCTTTTTTCCCTCCAGTTCACACTGTTAATCTTTTTATTATTTTTATTGATATTAGTATTGTTGTTGTTGCTGTTATTGCTGCTGCTGCTGCTACTGCGTCTGTATCACTATTCGTTTGGTTGTTATTATTCAAAACCTTAACGTCCCCGGGCTCAAACCTTAACGGAGTTATTTCCTGCCAGCCTTTCTGGACAGAAAAATGGAACAAGTACAAATCCAGCCAACAAGGTGGTCCAAAAGACCGTTGCCACTGCACAAAATGCTGCACAATAGGACAAGCATGCACTGTTCTTAAGGCATAATCCCAGGTTTTCTTAAGAGCTCAGGAAGTTTGCCTGTCGGTCCTCGCATGTCCATTAAAGACGCCCACTGTCCAGACTCCCGTCATGCGACATCGCGGGGATGAGCTAAATGCCTTCTTTATACTTCGCACGTGCGTGCATTCAAAAGAGCGTGCGAGCTACGCGGAGGATTCGGCACCAGTCTTAAAATTGTGGAAGTGTGGCGCGTGAAATCCTCACTCTATGTTTGTTTGCGTATGGGCCTTTAACTCCTGGTGAAAATATTTTAGAGTAGAGTGTACTCAATTGTATACAGGTGGATTTGTATTGCATATAAGGGGTCTCAGCGTTTTACACCGTGAGCTCTGGCAGAGACATTTACAAGAGGGCACAGATTCTGAAGTAGAGGGAGGTAGTCTTTTGAGAGGTCTGGGGTAGAGTAGAATGACAGTGTGGGCATCAACCCCTTAAGGACACAAACACGTCATGGGCAAAGCGTCTTAGTCTAAGCAGGAAGCACGTCATGAGGAAACCGTCAACAAGAAAAATGGCAAAGCTAGATCTAGGTTGAGGAGAGTGTGGAGACCTTTCGTTCGTTTTTTAAAAAAAATTATCTGTTTGCTTGTTTGTTTATTTGTTTGTGCGTTTAACCTCTTCACTGCTGAGGCCTTTCCACCTAGGTGTGTAGGGACATGATGAAATGTAGGCTACATTCAAGGGATATTAAAACAAAGGCATAATATCTCCCCTTACTTTAAAATGCGCAACAACAAAAAGTTGTTTTACATCTTCTATAACTTCCCGTATAAACCAGTATAAAATGGCAGAGAACCAGTTTTGAACAACACAAAAGAGTACATATTATGTCTACACAGCAGTGAACTGGTTAATGTGGCTAGAGGTTCATCTAGTATAGCATGACGTTCTTTTAACGCTACCTGCCATATAATAACATTATTTAAGATGCTGTTCATACCTCTGCTTCAACACCCTTCACTGGCAGGATCTAGACAAATGGAGGGTGAAGAGCTGCCAAAACTCCCAAGACAAACTACTTTGGAGAAGAACCTCTTTTGGGGGATTAACCGCGCCACTGTCCATAATGACACACACTGAGCAGACCCATCTATAAGCGCTGTCGTTACGCTGTCAGTAAATACATTCAAAAGCCCCACTTTAAATTAAAAACAAAACTTTATAAAATTCTCTTTTTTTCAAAACGAGATGAAAGCGGATATGTGTCAAAGCACTGCTGTTATAATGGAGTTGTCAGACAGAAGTACTCGCCTCCGGCTGAGGGTATGGCTTCCTGGCTCTCATCCGAAACCTTGAAGAGCTGTCCTTGGCTTGGCAACAGTTTCCCTCAAACCTCACCATCGATTCTGGGATTACGTTTAACTAGCTTGTCAAGGATAGCGGAATGATCACAGGACATTTAAAACTTCAGACTCGTGACTCACTCGTACTAGTTTGTTTAACGTCAATCAAAGTCTGTTTTCGTGATAGCTGGGCAGAATTGTCGAGTAGCAATATCATAATGACCGGGGAATGGGTCGAATCTCTCAAAGAATATTTATTATTATTTTAACATAAACGCCAGAAAACGTAATTCAGATACATTTTTAATGTTGATGTTTTTGCGCTCCCATCGACACCAAGAATGCCAGGGCCAATCCAAATTGACAGGGACACAATATCCGCGGAAAAAGACCGAGGTACTCGATAAAATTGCTCCCCATATGGGAATCGAACTCGGGTCTTAAGTGTACGGTGATAAAGCAAATAACCGCTGCACCACAGACACCAGACAACGAAGCTCACAATTCCCTATGAAGGGCAAAAAACGGAGGTTAAAAATTTCCGGTGACGGTCAAGTTCAGGCCTCCTTACTCGAAATAAGTTGAAATTGTCTTCATACATGGCGTCATGTGTACGACCACATTGGCCCCACAGAACACAGATAAATTTATACCCCGGATGCTTTAGGTTAAGTAAGTTCTGAAAGAAAACCTCAACTTGACCTTTTCCAATGTTGACAATGATTCGAAATTAGTTTGATGCCAATGAGGTTGATAGCGATAATGGTGATAGTGATGTAGAGCATGTTTAAGCTCATACAGTTTTACATTGCCCGTTTCATACGCCACACCTCTCAAACCACTCACTGTGAAATGTCATTTTTCATCATTGTGCACCATTCAATTATCTTTCATTTGAAGAGGGTTAAGCATATTTTTGGAGGAAACTACCGATGTAGTTTATATAAGTTTATTATAACTCCCGACAGTGACATGAAACGTAATACAACCACTATTCAAATTTAGAACACAAAAAATAGTTCCGTCCAGGGTCCAAAAAAAATCCTGGGTTGAATCAGTTCTGTTTCAAATATATTTATTGAGTTCAAAGGTTCCGCTATAATTCCCTGCAATTAAACGATAAAACGCTTCCCCTCCAGAATATGAAAGACTTGAGGCCACTTCCCACATTGAGTCTGGTTCACAGCACGGGTGAGTCTCGACTGGC
>NW_004797722.1:553383-555982 GCF_000002075.1 Aplysia californica | reverse complement strand
TTTCAGAGCGGGCTTTGATTCTGTGTGAGTCAGAAGGGGAGATAAATTGTATTGTCAACGGTGAGGCGGGAGGCGTTATGCTGTAATACTGAGGGAGAGAGAGGGAGAGAGGGAGAGACAGACAGACAGACAGATAGACTGACAGACAGACAGACAGACAGACAGACAGAACGTGACAGGGATAGACACACAGAGAGACAGATAGGGAGAGGCAGATACACAGACATGGGAGTGAGAGAGAGAGAGACAGAGAGAGAGAGAGATGTGGAGGGGAAGGAAGTGGGTGAAGAAGGGAGATGGAGAAAAGGGTGGGAGGATAGAACAGGAAAAGAACAGACAAAGAGAAAGATAAATGAATGGATTTGGCTGAACTATGCAGGACACAGATGCAACTATAGGAACACGTAATAAAGAAAAGACAAAGTAGAACATTAATTAAATGAAACAAACAGAAACAACTGTACAGAGGTTGCGTGTACGGTCTCGATAAAAGTCCTCAAACCACTATAGAAGAGAAGAACAGTTTCCACTCTCAAAACTCATGACATTTGACGGCGACCTCGGAGAGAAGAGACCCCTGATGTACTTTCTAGGTCAAGTAAGTTCCGGGCCGAATGAGGGGGAGCCCTGTTTATTTTAACCGGCCCTTTCGCAACGTCTTCCGTTCGTAATGGTCAACTCAACGTTTATCCTGAACGGCAAACTCAGCCCTAGAGCATAGAAACAAGTGTAAATACTCGACGTTCGTCAATAAACTCAGCTCACAAAGAATTCGCACGTGCGTGAAATGAATCTGTTTCCGGGACAGCCGCTGGTCTGAGCGAGGCAGGCACGCGATGAGATGGATGACCTCACCTGTTCCAGTAGCCAGGGCAGACAGAACCAATGAGAAGACATCTCGGGCTGGGATTAGTCTCACTTCAACGATAAATGATAAAAATGCCTGCTGTTATTGTAAGGATGAGAGAGACATACATATAAACAAGGATTCAGCAGACATTGTCCTTGCTCACTACCCTCATCCCCTCCCCTTTTCCCTCCCCCTCCTCATCCCATCTCTTTGTTCCTTCGGCATCTTTTACCGGGAGGACTGTTACTTTTTCTATTCATAGAGACAAATTAATACAATCTCCTCACTTTCTAACACAGCTGCCAAAGCAATGCACCACTCACCCAACTAATGTACATGTCTTTGAAACAGGCCCTTGTTACCCTGGGGAGAACTCAAGACGATTGCAAATGGTTTTATTATGCAGACTCTTCGCGCTGTTGCACACAGACGATTCCCAAATTAGGAAGTCTGTTTTATCTAGCACCTTCATTTCTCTGAAGGAATGCTTTATCTCGTGTAGCCTGGGTTTGTCCTGGCAGGCAGGGTGGAAGCAACACGCCTCCTAAATGATCTGCATCGTATCAAAGGGAGAGTAAAACATAAGCACACAAATAGATGTTCCCTCACAGTTCATTAATTTCAATTATCTGCTCCCCTATTTACCTCCCCCGGCTAATTACTCACGCACTAGGCATACTTTCTCCTTATGTGAAACATCAAAGCCATGAGTGTACCCAATGCTCTTGCTCTCTACCTTTCCAAATGCCACCGTGGCTTAAACTGCAAGATAGAGCACACAATCCAATCTTGGCATTTTGTTTTCTCCTTAATATCAATTCCCTCACCTGTGCCTACGAGAGAAAAAAACGCCCAGTTCATTCCATGATTTTAATATAAACAAGCGCTCACCCCTTTCCCCCATCATTTAGACATAGAAAGCAGTTCAAATAGGTATATCATTAATAAATTAAAATGAAGTGTAGTCAAGTAAAAAGAAGGAAGACAAAGACAAAGAAAAGCAGGAGCGCAGGAGAAAAGGAAAAGAACGAAAAAGAGAGAATCTGGACAATGGGACTGATTTTGAGCTGATGCCTAACCACAAATCAAATATACTAACGAAAGATAAACAAATGGGCAGACAAACGAACAAACAAATCCTGTTGTGTTCTGAAGCGCCATGCTTGAAACGGAATATGATTAGAATGGTACCGGCACTTCAAGGAGTAAACAGGCGTCTAGCAAGGGCACTTGTCGAGCAAACTCGAGCACCTGCCACCATCGATGGGGTGCGACAAGAGGTTTGGGGAAGGGAGGCAGTGAGAGAGAGAAGAGAGAGAGAGAGAAAGGGGGACAGAAAGACAGACAGACAGACAGACAGACAGACAGACAGACAGACAGACAGACAGACAGACAGATAGGAAAAGATAGTTGGAAAATGAAAAGAAGGAAGAAGTACTGGAGAATGCTGAACAACAGCACGCGACTTGGAAAGCACTTAATATCCTACCAATCCCTCCTAATATTATACCTCCTCTTCTCTCTCTCTCTCTCTCTCTCTCTCTCTCTCTCTCTCTCTCTCTCTCTTCATTTTTCTCTTTCTCTTTCTCTCTCTCTCGGGCACATACACACACACCCAAAATGAGAGGTCTATAAGCATTGATTTTACTCTTGCTTTGGGGAAGAAAAACAAATCTGCTTATATCGCTTTTCTTTGCCAACGACATGGCCTTGTTCTCTTTCGAAAAAACGAATTTCTCTTATATATTT
>NW_004797722.1:550521-551580 GCF_000002075.1 Aplysia californica | reverse complement strand
CCCCTCTTTTTTTTCGTTTTGTTTTGTTTTCTCCTTCCCAAAACTAGGGCTGGGCAATGAGTCGCTTTAGCAAAATCCGGATAATGTTATTGCACCTCTTCTGCGATTAAATGTGTCATGAACCGCTTCAGCAAATGGGTTAGAAGAACCACTTCAAAATATGGGTGCACCAACTTCGGCAAACGGGTCAGGAAAGAGAGTTTAAGAGTCTGAATTCGGATAATGTTTCACTGAGAAGTATCCGGTTATCCGGATTTTGCTCACCTCTACCCAAACCCCTCATTTGTCTTTAAATGAGTCATATTTTGTACTCAGTATTGAACAGAAAATAAAATTCAACAGAGTGCGTGGTCTATGCCATTGCTATTACAATACAAGTGTTTGGCGCGCCCCGGCGTATGGACCCCGATCACAGATCAGATCTTCTATTGCCAGGTCCACATAAAGATGCTTTGGGCATTGTATTGGTAGGGGACAATGTAAGCTTGACATGTGAAACGTTTTTGTTCCGCCAAATTTCTTCTTTAAAAAAAAAAAATTTTAGGAAAAAAAGAAAAAAAGAAAAACTAGGTACTGAGCAGACAGAACTATGTAATTCTAGGGTAGCGACTTGTCCTTGTCGTGAACGTTTTCACATCAGTAGCAGCAGAAACTGTGCATGCCCTCTTTGTAAGAGCACTAAGAGGCACTCGTCACTGGGTAAGCGTGTGGATGTGTGCAAAATGGATACTCGCTTCCTTACAGCTGCTGTAGAAAATCATTGGATAATTACAAGACAGGTGCTATACTAAATGTGTAAAGAAAGACAAAGCACCCAATTTAGAAAAATATCGATCTGTTTTGTAAATGAGTGCTTGATTGTATGTTTGTTTGTTTGTTTGTTTGTTTTTGAGTGAACCAATGCACATCGACTCAATAACGATCATTTAATCCTGGGAAAAAGTAAGACAGGCAGACAGAACTCTAAACAACAAAGGTAAAGTAAAGAAGTACGAACTTTACTGCCCTCCAACCACCTGCTAAGTTAGGGCCTCAACCAAATGAGGAGCAGTAGAACCC
>NW_004797722.1:547348-548735 GCF_000002075.1 Aplysia californica | reverse complement strand
CCCAACATTCTCCCACAAAAACCCGACCCCATCTCGTCTGCATGCTAGCAGAATCGGAATGCGTGTCATAAAATGGACGTACAAAGGCACACAAGGACTTCTGCGAGAACCACATGCCGCTCTGAGGGCTATAAAATAGCTCGTGCGGACCGCCCGGCCATTTCAGGCTACAAGACACCAGTAATGTTCAGACATGGCGCGCGTCAGCTCCCTTCCACAATCGTCTACGTCTGTTTCTGAGGGTTTCCAGATAAAGTCGTTATTCCAGTAAAGACATCAACGGGCGTCTTACAATATACGCAATTTCTTTCTGTGTTATTATTTTCTTACTAGCACCTACCAACCACCCTCGTTGAAAGACTGACAGAGACAAAATATCATCTCACTTCTCTTTTCCTCTGTTCTTTCTATCTGTTTGTCTGTCTGTCTATCTTAGACAACTATTTCACCCCAACATAGAGTAATAAAACTTATGTATGTGTCTATCGGTAAAGGACATACATGTACTTTTTCCTAAAAGAATAGAAAGCATTTTCGTGTCCACTCGCCGTGAATAATCTGTTCTATTTCTCTACTGTTTTCATAGACGATAATTTGTCTGTAGCCGAAACGTGCGCAAGCAACAACAACGGCAAATATTCTTCAAACGCAATGGGATTAATGCGACTTCTGACCTGTTTTATATTTTTATGACCCCGCCTCTGCCCACAACTCTGAGAATGATAGATTGTAAATGGCTGAGATGAATATTTAATCAAATGGCCCCTTGGACATAATTTAGATTATTATAGATTAATACTGCCCCAGGGCCAATGTGGGCTGCATGTGAAACAGCGAAGAACAAAGACCAAAATACTCAATAAATATGGAAATCTAAACACATGCTTCCTTTGAGTGCAAGGCCACGGGCCTATTACATCACAGACGACAGTGATTATGAAAGTAACGGGGACCCATGTGGCAGCCTATGATTTTTCCAACCACCGCAGTGCACTGAGAACTCTGTGATTATTTCAGTCCCCACAACGCTCGGCGCCGACGCACGCGAGTGCGTGAGTGTGCGGGGAACTGAGATTATATCACCCAGGGGATCGTTCGGCCATCCGTGTCTGCTCAACCCGGAGTCACTCACCCGTGGCCGTTAGCACAACAGATTTCAATGCTCCGGTCTGTACTGCATCACGCGATCAGCGCGAAAAACACTCAATCGTCTGGGGGCGCTTAATTAGCTTTCGGTGTTTATGCAAAAACGTTTGAGAACACACGGGAAATATGGGTTTTTGAAGTAGAGGGAAGAAGAAAAAGTGGAAAGTGCAGAGACCCGGTGGAGGGAAGGGAGAGAGAGAGAGAGAGAGAGAGAGAGAGAGAGAGAGAGAGAGAGAGAGAG
>NW_004797722.1:543995-545044 GCF_000002075.1 Aplysia californica | reverse complement strand
TGTCTGTCTGTCTGTCTGTCTGTCTGTCTGTCTGTCTGTCTGTCTGTCTGTCTGTTTGTCTGTTCATCTATTTATTTACTTATCGCTGTCTCCCTCTCTCTTTTTCTCCTCACCCCGACCCTCTTCATTTCAACCTAATTCAACCAGACAATATTCTCCATCCCACGTCCGTCACGCTTTGCAACAAGAGCACCCTCATCAGATTTCTAATTTGTAGAATTTCCTCTCCTTCTCAAATCTTAAAACCACAGTCAAAATGAAACATCAATAAAAAAAAAAAAAAAGAAGAATTTAAAACCACAGTATCAGCAATCAACCCGCTGTTACAGCAAAGACAAGACACAAATTAAAAACAGAAATAGAGAACAGAAAATCTGTAGCCAGAGAAGAAAATCTTGGTAATAATTTATAGACTGGCATCTTTGGTGCGAAGTATATTGATATTTTCGCCTTACAAGTAAGTTTTTAAAAATAATACATAAATTAAGTTCCATTTCCACTTGAGAATGATGATGTTCTCTTGCCAATGTCTTCGTCTTCCTGCGTGGGTGCATCCCACACAACCAGGTGAGGCTCTTACAGTTCATAGACGTAGTGTCGTTGCAAACTGCTCCTCCAAAGATAATCGTCAATGCAGCGCAGGAGGCGTGATACAGTTGTAACAATTTAACAACTAACGCAACACTACCAATAATTACAACAACATCAATAAAAATAACAGCGACGACGTCTACAAGGGGGCCGAAGACATCAAAAACAACACAGATTTGTACCGAAAAAAAATCTTATACAAAGAGGGAGTTGGTGTGACTCCCCCCACCCCTCTTCCCCTTTTTTTCCCCTTGCGAAATTTAACAAGTGTAAATGATTAGATTCGCAATTACCCAGGGATCAATTTGTGGAAAAAGTAAATTTGATCCCTTCACTCGGAACTTGCGCGTGACCTTTTGCTCACATCCGGGGTCTCCGCTATTTGTGAGGCCAAATGTGGGTCGCCAAAAAAGTTGATTTTAATTTATTTTAAGAAGAGAGAGAGAGAGAGAGAGAGA
>NW_004797722.1:539066-540183 GCF_000002075.1 Aplysia californica | reverse complement strand
CACACACACACACACACACACACACTCAAAACCAAAGTCCGCCCAAACCATAGACCAGCATCCCCTCATAAAGGCCAAGCTCTCGTGGTCGCGACCCATAACAGTTCAATAACCACCCCGGCGATATGTAAGCCAAATTTGCTGTGCATGTCGGCGAGACTGACCGATAAACAGACGATCGATGCTCTGCTGTCCCAGATTTTCCCTTGTCGGATCGGATCGAACGCCGCCCCAAATGATTGTATCTCGTCTCGGCCCAGATCCGCGGCTTGCAGGAACATAAATCGTGGAAGGTGGTAATCTCGAAATTGCAATCGACAAACGTTTCCATTGGGGCCCGAGGTTTGGGAGGGGGGGGTTGTTTCGGGTTTTGTTGTTGTTGCTATTGTTGTTGTTGCTGGGGGGGGGGTGTTTAGATCTAGTTTGTTTTGGTTTTTTTGTTTGGTTTTGGGGGGTTTTATGGAGCCATTCACCTGCAGTGCTACAAAAAAGTCAGGTAAGAGTAAACTTTAGCCCTTCTTTCGGAATATACTAGATCTAGATCTAGTTTACGCCTTCAGGGGTCTCCGCTCTCTGTGAAGTCACGTGCGGGTCGCCGTGACGTCATTCACGAAAGAAAGAAGCTTTTTGACTTAAGATCTATCTTTGTATCTATTTATCTATTTATTTGTTTAAATATTTACTTGTTTAAAATATTGCTCCTTGTCCTGATTAGGTGCCAATTGTTGGTATGAATAAAATGTATTAATCTAATATAGTTGCTGTTGGAATTAGCTAATTCAGATTTCACCAAAAGAGTTACTTTCATTCCTTTTTATTCCTAAGAGACAAGGACTGATGATGACTGCTCGGGGAGAAGATCTAACCTTTGCCTCGATCGTTCGTCTTGATATTCTTGGCAGAAAAGACAGAAGAAAGGAGGAAAGAATAAATGTGATTTCCAGCGGCAGGTATTGCTCGTTTGTCTCCTCTAAAAACAAGGCGGGTTCCCTGGAGCTGTTGATGCTTCAGCTTGCTTCTCGCTCAAAATAAGGCGGTAGTTTCTACTCTGCTTTGGGGATATGAAGGAAACATATAATTATATTATGTGTTTATCGTGTGATGTGTGTGTGTGTGG
>NW_004797722.1:535059-536566 GCF_000002075.1 Aplysia californica | reverse complement strand
CCCCACCCCTCCCGTCCATTCGCTAACATTACCTGCCCCTGTATCCCCCAACCCTCATCTAAGTCCTCTGTGCACTGTCGGTCTTACTCCTACTTTCTTAAACCCTGTCTGAGCTGCACTTTTAAAAAATGACTAACTTTCTCTCTTATGAAAGATTAATACCAAGACAAAACGATCGTATATTTTATCGTTTATCTACGATGTCTCAAAATTAGCTGTCTGATTCTGTAACCCATTAAAACAGAAATACAATATAACGCCTTGTGCAATATAATATGAAACTGAGCGTTATGTGAGTTAACACGAAGATAAGGTAGAAAGCATTTTCCCTTTGACCTATCATCCAGTCTACTTGTGCCTTCCACTTAAAAGGCCTGTCGCACAGTAAGACAAGTAATTCTTCTTAACCATACGTTCTAGAGCTTGATCACCAGTGTTGTTGGTATGAATATGATGTTTACGTTCTGCATTGGTGTTTGTAAAAGAGATGTGTCGTATTCCATTTTCGGGAACTTTACTGCACCGGAAATGTCTGTCTTTCCGCAGGAATGCTGTTGTGTTGCAGGCCAGACGTTAGGCGTGATGCAAACGCAAGAAGAAGACCTGAATTCGATTCCCGTGATGGCAAAAATTGTTATCAGTTAGCCTCGTGCCTCGGGTCTTTCTTCTGGGACGTTGTGTGTATCTCTCTCAGCCCGGGTTACCCGTCACAGGCAGGGTTGAAGCCCGCCTCTGAAGTGACCTAGATTGTGTCGATGGGGACGTATGACGTCCACATTAAAAAAGAAAAGGAATCCGTACCACCTAACGTAGGTGTGGGGACGAACGAGCCACGCACCTATTATTATAGTGCTTAACAATGTTAACTCCGTAATCCGTTTTTCACTTTCCTTTTCATTTTGTAGACTTTTTTTGGTTACTGGGAAATGTATATATTGATGAATTTGTGAGACCTAAGCCATCCCCGTAAGTTTTCATTTTGCTGCTGATGCGAACATTCGGCCTACATAATAAATTTGCAAAAATAGTACCGGCACTTGTATATATCATGCTGTATATTAATTAACGTGGTAGTAAATTTTATGAATTATTTTCGTAACACTTTTCCCTAGAGGCATAAATAAAATAAACATTCCTCTTTTCAAGTTCCATCCATCTATTCATAACGGATCTGAACATGCTCTCTAAGTTGAACAAGAAAAAGTGGGAGCTCTCCTTTTTAAGCCTAGTGCCATTCTGTCCATTGTTCTGTGTGAAGATCTCGATCTTCAGTCTGCACTCTAATGTCTGGAACATACATGCATTGGAGCTGTACCCTCGGGCGGGACATTTGAGAGACGCAATTATTGTTCTGGTGCTTTGGTTTCTTTTTGTGAGTTGGCATTTTTGTTTGTACTTTGTTCTTTTCTTTTTAGTTGAAGGGATGGGTATCAATACAATACTGTTCATGCAGGGCTGAGTAGAATCGAGAACACCAGACAAAGCGAGAGAGAGAGAGAGAGAGAGA
>NW_004797722.1:533406-534502 GCF_000002075.1 Aplysia californica | reverse complement strand
GAGAGAGAGAGAGAGAGAGAGAGAGAGAGAGAGAGGGAGAGAGAGAGAAGATAGCAGGACAGGATTAGGTCATGAACTTCCAGGTGTGGGCGTCAGCAATGTAATGTTGTATCTCGTCCCTTCGCTCTGAATGTTGGAGGCGTGAGATTGATTCCCAGGTGGGGATGATATTTTATCGAGTGTGTCAGTCACACCTTCGGGATTGGTCCTTACAACCAGTTTACAGCAACCGGCCTCTTACATGACTAAAACCGTGTCATGGGGGCGTAAAAAATGCCATGAGGATGACAAAAGCTTCGACGATGACGATGAAAAGAACAGTCACCATACATGATTATTAAATAGGCATCACTGACATATTATATTGTGTTCACGTTGAGGCTACCACTTTTGTTTGAACAGCAACATATGGATGTTAACCCTGAAAAAAAAACAAGGAGGTTATCACGAATACTGTAAGCAGCCATAAATGTCTTACTAAGCGATTTCATATGTCCTTGAAGAACTCGAAATAAGATGATTATTGTTACTGGTAATGTGGATAATTATTTTACGCTGCAATCGACACAATTTGTATCAAAGAAGATTTCTCAAATCTTGACCAGCACACACACACACACACACACACACACACACACACACACACACACACACACAAACAAACACACAGACGCAAACGAACGCGCGTGGGTAGGTGGGTGTACTCGTGTATATCTATGTGACGGACAAACAGACATGATAACATACTGAAACAGAGAGACACGTAAAAAGGAATCAGAAATAGAAGTACGATTGACCCTTTCACTGTCTTTCCCAGGACGGTATGTGCTCTTTGATAGGCCGATACAGCAGCATGTTTGGTAGCAACGGGGGGGGATTAAAATGGGAGTGTATACAGACCCGGTAACCGGGAACAAAGTCACAAAGTATACAGACCCGGTAAGGGAACTCTTTTGTGATTTCGGAGAGTTTCCAGCGCCCTCTTGGCTCAGGGTAGACCTAGGTTCTTCTTGATCTATGGTCTAGATCTAGATCTAGGCAGACAAACTTAAATCTTTGATCTAGTTTCGCGGCTAGCCTAGATCTAAATGAAGAT
>NW_004797722.1:527924-529818 GCF_000002075.1 Aplysia californica | reverse complement strand
CTGCCTTCCTCATGAGAATGGCGATTCCTGTTTGAGTAGCACATCACACAAGTTCAAAATGGAGGCTAAAGTTTACTTTTACCATCCTTTTCCCTTGCGGCACAGAGTGGGTGTTAGGTAAAAGTGATCGAGTGAACTTAATTCTGAGATGTCACATAAGACAGGTGTAGTAGCGGGTAATAGAGTTTTGTATATACCCCCGTCGACACTTTTTAGATCATTTTGGTTGTTTGTTGGGGGGAGGGGGGGTGATATTTTATAATGTGGAGGTGTTATTTTACCCCCTCCCCCACTGACCCAGTTTAGATCATTTAGGAGGCGGGCTCCCGATCCAGCCTGTCAGGGCCGACTCGGGCTGACAGGGATACAACATACCAGCAAAAAGACCGTGATGTTCCCTACAAATTTTCCTCACTCGGGAAACGAAGTCGGGTCTCCTGCGTTCAACAGCGAAATATCTAACCACTTCTGATCACTCCAGGCGCCGGCTTAGATCGAATGGAAACAAGAGGTAAAACACACTTAGTGGCGCATAACCTGCCACACTGGTCACAGCCTTGAGCAGCCTTGAGCTGCGTACCATGGACGCTGTTTGCACGTTGTTCACTGATCAAGAACCATCAATTCGTTAACACTTGGATTTTTTCTCTCTATTTACATTAGTCTCACAATTATCCAAATTAACCTTATTGTGCACCTTCTAATACCAACATAAAAGACGGTTATTATCGTAATGCAAAACAATAATCACGGGTGGAGATAATGTATCCCACGCACATGTTACTATGATATTACAACCTGCCTCCCTTTTCTCCATGCATTCAGCGAGGAAATGATAGGGTATAGTGCAGGGTTCCTGCAATAAAAACATAGCATTTCCCTTTCGGTAATACAAGCCATGCGCACGCGAGTGGTTGTTGTTTCTTCTACCAACGACGGATATTAATAATGATGATGTAGACATCAGCTTGCAATGCGGACCTTTGTCCTGTTCCAAACCTCGAGAAAACATTTAACATATTGCGTTGTGCCTGAATTCCTCATTGTTGCAAAGACCTCGAAACTGATATACCCCCCCCCCCCAGGGTAAATGTCTATCTCTCGTTCCGCGTTACTTTCTTTCGATCCTTCTATGGCTCGGTACGTGCTGTTTAAGACCAAAAAACCCCACACACATATGTGAAAATGATGGCGCGTGATAATTTTAGTTTTAGACAGGTTTTGTGTACACGACATAACAATCCCGCGCTCCAAGAGGGGGGTTTTCCAGAAAAGTCCGTCAAATTATAAGGAAGACTTTATTGTTCGTATATTAACAAATGTATATTTTATAGCAGGCATGGGCAAGTGTGTCCGAGTCGCAGGCCGGAATCAAAATATCTACGGACCAAAGTGAAAAATAGTATGGGTTTGACGCCCCTATCAACATTGTTAGGAAATTATTAAAGAGACGGGACCTCCGAGTTTAACATCAGTCTCCGAAAGGACCGAGCCAAGTGGGACATTCGTGTATAGTGCCTTTCCTAAGGACACACGATCGGACCGAGCTGAGGTTCGAACCCCTGAACCTGCAATGTCACGATTACGAGTCTGGTAGAAGCCTAACATCTAGGCTACCGACGCCACTGTGCAATCGGTTGAAATACCCTAGTCAGGCTCTCAAAATGGAGAATAAAAGTTTTAGTAAAACTGACGCTATAACATTGTCTGTGGTGGACTTTTCTTGAGATACAATACAGTGTGTTGATAATTGATAAAAACAAAATGTGTTTTACTTGAAGATTATATAATCAATAATCAATGGGTAAACTGGGATTGAAGGGAGGGAGGGAAGGAGGGCGTCGGGGCAGTATGATCAGGGGTGGTGCAGAGTGCAGATTCCACCCGACCTCCC
>NW_004797722.1:523379-526635 GCF_000002075.1 Aplysia californica | reverse complement strand
CTGTGTGTGGGAGTGTGCGAGAAGAGAACGAGACAAACGGGAGAAAGGGAGAGACAGAAAGAAATAAAGGAAAGGGGGGGGGGCACAATGAAAACATGTTTGTAGAAATGGAAGAAGAAGAGAAAGGTTTTAAAATGTAAGAAGAGGTTTTCTTAGTTATAAAACTTCTTGTCTAAATTGCCCGGTGGCACTGAAGTATGGGACGAAACGGGTTAGGAAGTTAGTAAAAAGCCGAAAGAAACGTGAATACGTGGGCCCGAAATGTGACAGACTGCCATTCATCTTTTCCAATTAACTGTTGCTTTTTGCTTCATGCTCCCAATATCATTCATTTTCATTTGTTTACTTAAAACAATATTGTTTCCTCTGTTTATTTGTTTAAGAGCTGATAAAGACAGGGGAAAGAAGATGAATATAATAATTATGTTTCGGATTGTATGACAGTTGTGGGGATGGCCTTTAAGGGATGCATATTATTATTAAGAGTTTTTGTAATGAATGATGATTGGCAATGATATCTGTGTGGGATATCTAGATGGTGATATTTCCCGAAAAAATGGGGGAGGGGCGCTTATTAAAAAAGCAATCCGGGGGAAATGTTGACTTGAAGAGATGAACAGCTGGGACTTGGAAGGGTCAAACCATTAGTCGAAAGTGAGCTCGCTCAAGAAAAGCTAGTCGTTCTACACCATGTAGAGGTGGTCATACTACGAAACTTTTAACTGAGGAGAAAAAAACGAAACGTTAATAGATCTAAAACAGTTTAGGATAGGAATCCTACCTGCATCAACGCCCATGGTAAATCCAACAGTAAGGAAATAGAAAGCACACACGTAAATCCAGGCTGCTGTAGTGGTAGTTCCCAGCATCTTTCTGAAGCTCCAGTAAGACATGATCTCGGTGTGAGGCCACAGACAAAGGAATCACCAAAAACTCCAACAAGTGATGAGCAGTTGAAAGGGGTATGTAGGTATTCCAACCGGTTTAGTTCATTTATCCAATTGAAGCTTTTTCCATTGTGTATTTTTAAGAAATCTCCAGAAACAGCTCTTTGTGCGAGCGGTATGAATTTGAACGAAGAGAAGCGGAATCGGTAATCCAAAAGTGCTCGGTTCGGATTGGGGAAAAAACCCGGTCCTGCACACAGTATACCACGTAGTTTGCCAGAGCACACAGGAACAAGGCACGGTAAAAAAACAAAACAAAAATAAAAACACGCTACACAAGAAAACAGAAAGAACGGCAAAGGTGCACAGGCTCTGTAGAGGCAAAACACGTGCGCCCAGTGCCCGCTCACTCACTCACTCCCTCTCACAAGTTGGCGCGAGCGAAAGATAAGGCAAGCACAGTGACACGAGGGAACCACCACCCGTCTACATCTGCTGGCTGTTGCCTCCTCCGCTTACTCCTGAGGCGTATCTCATGTGTGCTGCTCACCAACTCCTCAAAGTTTTCTTCAGGCACGAATAGGTCAAAGTAAAAGTGTAAAAACCCGCTTTCTTCTCTCCTTGAGTCCTTGGAGAATAAACTTTGATTATCACAGCTTTAGATTAGATAAGTTAGAAAATAAGGATAAGCAGCTTTTGTATAGCGTACATTCCCTCTGAACAGCAAGCTCTGTGCACTACTATCTAGATCTAGAGTCTACTTACAAAGGAAATCTATCTAGATCTAGTTCTTTGTCTCATCTGGACGTCAATTTCTGTTTAATTTGATTTATCCAGGACAACCATTCAAGTGAAGCGTTCCCACTCACATGGTCAACTATTCACAGTGTACGTGAATCTGAAACTACTTTCCTACGTTATTAACTCTCGTAGTATCTTACTCCTGGAATAAATGTTATGAAAAGTTGCCGAAACTTTTCCAGCCACCTCGTGGGAAGCAGGCAAACCCACTCGGAAAACTTCTGAACCGTCTAGGCCTAAATTTAGAGCCTCTTTCCTAACAACAGCGATCCTGTTGTGTGGGAGAGAGCGCTGGTGAGCGCGCGTGTGTGTTTGAGTGTGTGAGTGAGGGAGTGAGTTCGGCGTGCACGCGAGCAGCTGTGGGTGTGGGTGAGCGCGGGGGATGCCAGACGGAGCAGTCAGTAGCTGCTGTGTGAGCTGAGGGGAACGACAGAGGCGCGATCCAATCTTTGCTCAGAGTAGGACGCCGAAAACAGCGGGATTCAGAGGGACGACTGCTTTGTTCTGCTTGACTGGGGTGGGCGTGTGGCGCTTCTACTCAACGCTCGAAGTAATCCTTTTTTTTTAATGTGTTGCTGCCTGCTTGTTCATGGGTCTCTTCGGGACGTCCGTGCAACACCAGGGAGTTAAAAAAGTAGGTTATTATAAAACTGCGGTTGAATCATTCATAATTCATCATAGTTCTTGTTACTGGATGAAGGAAATGTGGATTTTCGGGGTATTTGTTTTTGTTTAAAGAAAGGAATGAATGAGATACCAAAAAGAAAGAATAGAATAAATGATAAATAAAGATGAAAGCAGAGGTTGAGTTACAGAGAAGGTGTATGTGTGTGTGTGTGTGTGTGTGTGTGTGTGTGTGTGTGTGTGTGCGTGTGTGTACGTGTGTACATGTGTGTGCGTGTGTGTTTGTGTGTGTATGTGTGTTTGATTGTAACACAGACAGACAGACGAACAGACAGACAGACATATAGACAGACAGACAGACAGACAGACAGACAGACAGACAGACAGACAGACAGACAGACAGGTGAAATAGAGAGAGAGAGAGAGAAGAAAGGAAAAAAGAACCAAGAGGAGCGAAGCAGTGAAACGACACACCCCTTTTCTACTCTTGGTAGATCACTTCTCCGATGTGGTTTGACTGTGATAACTTTCCAGCGTTAAGAACGATTTATCCCGCGGATGTTTCTTCTCGAAACGTTGCTTTGCGGACAATACTATTTTCTTTATCAGCACTACCCTGGAGCAGTCATTTGCTTAGTGTGGTCGTAAATGAATATGACATTTTAAAATATTGCAACCCTCGCCAGCCTAGCTTTGTTTTGTTTTGTTTTTGTAAAGTGCTTTACGGCGCTCGCAACTGCATAAGGTCATATGAGCGCGCGGGACACATTAAACTTTTTCAGTTGTTCAGAAATTTTGAATTTTGCTCGGGTGGCGGCTGGAGCCTACTCTCATCGATTTTAGACCACCAAGGGATCTTTAACGTGCGCAACTTGCACACGGACCCTCCGAGATTTTTCGCCCTTGTCCGAGAAGGCTAGGTGTAGATTTTTCCTACCAGAAGA
>NW_004797722.1:521591-522770 GCF_000002075.1 Aplysia californica | reverse complement strand
ATCATCATCATCATCATCATCATTATCATCATCATCATCATCATCACCATCACCACCACCATCATCATTTCCTTCCTTACCCTAGATCAGGGTATAGGTCACCGTCAAACATTTTCCATGTTTCCCTATCTTGGGGTGTGCTCTTGACATTATTCCGTGACATTCCATCGACACAATAACGGTCATTTCATGCAGGCAAACAAAAAATAGCAAGGCAGACATCATCATCATCATCATCATCGTCATCACTTCCTTTCTTACCCTAGATCAGGGTAAAGGTCACCTACTAACACTTTCCACGTTTCCCTATCTGTGGTTGCATTCTTGACATTATTCCTTGACATTCCACTTTTCTATACATCATCTCTCTGACTCTTCTCACAAGACAGACATATATGAACAAGACAAGGGAAAAAAACGATGTAGGACCTACCATGTGGTACCCTTTATCCACCCAATTGTTTTCTTCAACGGTAGTCCAAAACAGCCAGCTATGTCGGCAGTATCAAGGGCATAAATTGTCATTTTTGCAGAAGCAGAAAAAGATGCAATACCAAAAAGAAGAAGAAGAAGCAGAAAGAGCTAGCCACACCTGGACACCGACCAACCGTTTACGAAGAAAGGAGAAATGGCGATGAAGTGAGCTCATATTATTGATTTTAAAAAGATAAAAATTTGTTTTTGTGTGAGCTCAGGTGTTTGATTTTGACAATGAAATAAAGGGCAATTAATACAGATCCAAAATGTCACAACGCAATTTAAGTTAGATAAAAAGAAGTAAAAGAAGGGAGATAGAAAGTGGAAGAGAGAGAGAACAAAAAAGAGAAGGAGAGAGTGGAAGTGGAGAAAAAGATGGGAACGGAGGCAGGAGAAAATGAGAATACAAAAAACTCATTAATGTCGCCTTGTTTTCTTGAAAGCTGAAAGACACCCATCCCTTTCTTTTTTTTGTATATCTGTCTATCTGTATGTCAGTCTGTCTATCTGCCTGTCTGTCTATCGGCTTGTGTGTCTGTCTATCGGTCTGACTGTCTGTCTGTCTGTTTGTCTGCCTGCGTGTCTATCTGTGTGTCTGTCTGTATGTCTGTATGTCTGTTTGCCTGTCTGTCTCTCCCTTTGCCCTCTCTTCCCTCCTTTCTTAGTCTCTCTCTCTCTCTCTCTCTCTCTCTCTCTCTCTCT
>NW_004797722.1:518967-521266 GCF_000002075.1 Aplysia californica | reverse complement strand
CACACACACACATGCACACACAAACACATAACACAAAAAAGCGCACGCCCACTGAACTCCACAAAATACAAACTCAACAATCACGTAACGTCATACGTCGGGGTTTTTTCTCAATGAACTATGGGCCTACGTAGCTGCACTATCAATGAAAACAAGAAGCGAAAATAGCACACTCCAGAAATATCACTGGAGCAAGGGGAGAATGTGGTGCTCGAAACCCCCACGCTTTAAAAACGGCGCGGAAGGGGTTTTAAGGGGGAAATCATCCAAGCGTGCTTCCTCCCCATGAATGCACTCTGCATGGGTTTCAGATTACGAGGAACTGCTCGTTTTCACTGTTATTCCTTTTCCTTCTGTCGTGCTGACCAGAGATGAGTGCGTTAAAAGTTTACAATTGAATGGGTTACTTCAATAACGTACCTAAGTCACACTAGGGTAGTGTTGAGAAAAAGGCCAAACATTGTTTCTCATTAATGTAGTATTGCACTGGAAAGACGAGCTAAAACAGAGGACGTTGCTCTAAAAATCAAAGATACAGTCTCCATAGAAGGCTGACAGGGTGCAGTCTCCTTTCTTTTATCCTCCTATTCAAACATCTAGATTTTCGCCCCCAAAAAATGGACTTAGGTACGTTATTGAAATGACCCCTTCAATTATGTTGTTTGACTCACACGCTGATGTTTCCTACTGATAGACAGAGTATGTTGAGAAGTGCTTAGGGGACTAAGTGATTCGTTGGAGGTAGTATTCAGTCATTTATCCAATTAGGACAAAGCATCAGTCGGGAAAGAAGGACGCTGCTTGAAAATAGCAAAAGAAAATAAAGGGGGTTTATTTAGTTACTTAGTTAGTTTGTTTGTTAGTCAGTCAGTTAGTTAGTTAGTTAGTTAGTTAGTTAGTTAGTTAGTTAGTTAGTTAGTTAGTTTGTTGGTTGGTTAGTTTGTCAATTTATTAGTTAGCTTTTTCCACTGCTGACGAACATTATTCATACTATTTAACCCATTAATATTAATTTTTAACTTCACAACTCAAGCTATTGATTAAGAATAATGTTTTGGTTGATATCAATCAAATCTGTTTGAAGCTTTCAGCTAAAACCATTCTTAAAACAGGAAAATTCACCAAATGCAAAACGGAAATGATTTCTATTTGTCACTTTTTACTCACAATAGTCTCGGAAGAATTGGGATTTATTGGTTACATAATATATTAAATGGGCAAGAAAAACTGCTGTTGTGTGGAGAGATACAGGGAAAGAAGAACAAAGGAAGACAAAGAACAACATACAACATGTACTCAGATGGCCTGAACAACTTAACAAGGAATAACACAAAGATAAAAACCGAGCTGATCAAGAAGACTGACAACAGGAAGGAATGGGGTACCAGGATCGTCAGTGTCTGCTCCAGATCTGTCACAAGGCGAACTGAAAACCCATCTGCAAAAATAAATAAATAAATGAACGAATAAATAAACGAATAAATTAATGAATAAATGGATAAGTAGATAGATCAATCAAGCAATAAATAAATAATAAATAAATAAATAAATATTGTCAAGCAAATCGAAACACCGTGACAAGCTTGTGGGAGCTGTACTGTTCACGAGCGACCCTTGGTTCAGGTGGAATGTGTGGGAATGTCAAAATAACCGCTTTACTAGATTTTGACTACACTAGCACAACTAACACACCGTTAAACTATGTCAAAATGAAAATGTTAAAGATTATAGTTCATTGAAATAAGTATTGTGACTATTGCAGACAGCCGCTTTAAAACTACACCAGAGACCTGGGCTAGATGTTACCATTACGCCTATTACCCCTCCCCCCTTTCAGAATCCCCCGACAGAACTGTTTAAATTTAACAAATAGGTAGATAAATAAATAAACCATTCTAATAGAAAAATGAATAGGTTAAAAAAAAGAATATATAACCAAATGACTTAGATCTATTTACAAAGCAAAATTTACTATTTATAAAACCCTTACGTACTATCCAAATAATAAGCCATGGGTAACGAAAGAACTGAAAGATCTTATATAAGAAAAAACGGAAAGCCTTTAGAAGTAATAACATGAAGGAAATGTACTTGATATCTAAACAAATTAAAGGAAAGATTGCTCATTGTAAACAAGCGTACAAAACTAGAATTGAGAGCGAATTTCAGACAAATAATATGAGGAATATGTGGTCCTCTTTGAAAAAAAGAACGGGTTATACTGCAGCGAGAGAGAGTGTGCAAGTAAAAAATGAAAGAGACTATGTAAATGAGCTAAACAACTTTTATTGTCGTTTCG
>NW_004797722.1:513465-516242 GCF_000002075.1 Aplysia californica | reverse complement strand
TCTCTCTCTCTCTCTCTCTCTCCATGTTGTCCCTGGCAGGTAAATGTAAAGCCCGCCTCCTAACTGATCTAAATTATGTTGATAGGGATGTTGAAATAAAACACCAACGTTGAATAAAGAAAATTCCTGTTTGTAAGACTACTGTTGCAAAGTAAAACCGCATGATTTCATAATTGTACGATATTTTAATGGGTTGTGAAAGAATGAGAGAGATAAACATTTTCAAACGGCTGCGAAATTTTTTTTTCTCGTTTTTTTAAATCCGCATTTTGGAACAGCCTCTTTTCTAAATGAACATGCCCTCCACAGTTGATCAGAGGACGGACGTCTTCAGCCATTTTTTTTCTGAGTTCATTATTATAATATCAAACATCAGCTCAACACAATATCTTCCCCCATGCCTCTCATTATTTGTGCAGTCTCCTCACTAGGGGCTTCCCCTGTTTTCTCAACTTTTAAAAATTCCCACTCGGCAACCGCTTTCGGGTCTTCCCATTGTCCATCTTTGTTTTTCTTTCCTTTTTCTTGGAAATGTCGTCTTGTGCTCAGCCCGTGCATTCAGCGGGAAAACCTGGTGGTGTGCATGATGATGTGACTCGAATCCCTGGTGAAATGCTAGGGAACTTTTCACGTCCGTTCATCGGTTTTTGTTTGTGTCCGGAAATGTTGTCTAAACAAGGCTGTGCACCCAGGAGGCTTCCAAGTGTGACTCCATTCTCTCCGATTTTGCCACAAGTGGGGTCATCACTCGTCTCACCAGTCGGGTCAGCTTGATTGCACAGGAAAAAGAAATCGGATTGTCTAAAGAGTGCACACAGATCAAAGAGTTCTTAATAATAATGACATTTGACTATAAATTTAATTATATGCTGTCAATAGGTAATTTGATTTGAATCGTTCCAGAGGTAATTTGTTCCCCTCTCTATGATCATCTTCACAGTACTGTTTCATCATTCTCCTGATGAAGTCAAAGTCATGAAACGTTGAATAAGTTTTAACTACATGCACTATAAACATCTTCTGAATTACAACTAAGTCTTGATATCTTTTCCTTACATTCTTTTTGTTTTCGTAAGAGTTTCACGGCTTGCAACATTATTAGGTCATATGGGTGTCGAAGATTAGAGGTGATACAAGATTGTTTAACAAACGCAAACAAGAAGGAGTAGAGATATGGGCTATGGCTGTTTGATAAGAGACGATGAGCAAATCACACCAGAGCATCCGCTAAAAACACACTTTTCTTTATGAGAAAATAACACTACTGTCACGAACCATCGAATAAAAGGACTATTGATTCCTTTCTACAAAGGACTATTCGAAGAGTATAGATATTTTTTTAAACTTTTCTTTTCTGTGTATATATCATGTCGTAACAGCAGGAGGGCGGGTGATAATATGAGGTAAACTGGGCTACACTACATAACTTTGTTCTGTGTCAAAGAGCGACATTAGTTCTTCGTTCTCTCAATGTGCATTCTTGAACTTTAGAGGATATGAGGGCGCTCCGTAAGCTTGGTTGGTATCGTGCTTGACTACTGACCGATGACCCTAGTTCGAATCCCAGACTAGTCTTTCTTGAACTCGGTTCATTTGTGGAGTTTACAATAGCCTCAACTCATTTGTGGAGTTTACAATAGCCTCAACCCATTTGTGGAGTTTACAATAGTCTCAACTCATTTGCGGACGTCCCGCCTATTAAATGATGTAAAAGTGATGATAGGACAAATAAACCCATACACTTACTATACTTAAGTAGATGTGGACGGTTTCTGTAGCTCTCAGCCCGTTTGGTTCTGTCCTTTTAGAGACAAGAAGTAAAAGGTAGATTATCATTGTCAGTCTCATTGTTATGAGATGGTATATGTGTATGGCCAGACCCAATCCGTTACATGCGACAAAATGATATAATTATGCATGCAATGTCATATAAG
The DNA here is from genome assembly GCF_000002075.1 of Aplysia californica. Classification (NCBI taxonomy): domain Eukaryota; kingdom Metazoa; phylum Mollusca; class Gastropoda; order Aplysiida; family Aplysiidae; genus Aplysia; species Aplysia californica. The sequence continues at coordinate 514,308 of NW_004797722.1, read as the reverse complement.
ACAAATTGTACCCCTCGTGACTCATTAGAGTAAAGAAAGTAGAACTAACGCTATCTTTACATAAACACCACCCCACATAATCACTCACCACCATCTTCATATCTAAAATAATTATTGCTCTCAATCGTTGACATACATCTCTATTCTTTGAATTTTTGTCTGTAACAGTTACAAGTAATAACAATGTAATACACTATTGCACACACTATCATAAGCACTTTTTTTTCTACTAATCTGATGGCGTCAGTCTCATAGAAATGGGCAAGGGACAACAACAAATTATAAGGCAAAGGTAAATCTTGACCCCCCCCCCCCCTCCCAAACATGTTTGAAATAGTTAAATTCGTCTTCTGCATGAGGTCAGTGCGATTAAAATGCTCCACCCCTCCATGTTAAGTTGAGACTCAGAATTTACGTATTAGGTCAAGCAAATCGCAAATGGAGGGCTGAATTTCACTTCTACGTCATGCAAAATTTTTTATCACAAAGTCAATCAGACGCTGATCAGCAGAAGTTGATTAGAACAGAAAATGAAGCTGAAAAGGTACCGTTCAGAAGTGGCGTAAATCCATAGCATACTATACCACACCCCGACCCAACGGACACAGTGAGGGGCATTACAATTTAGAAAAGAAAACTATATTGATAAGGGACATAAATACAGATTGTACGACAAAAATGTTGCTGAACTACAACTACTACAAGTGCACCCTCACCGGCATCTGTGGTGATACGTTTTAGCGCTTCATTGTCGCCAAAAGACTTGATAGATGGAATCCGATTTTTTCCTAGTGAAGATTCTGTTGTTGCTGTGGTCTTTTGTCTTGTTGGAGGGGGGGGGGT
>NW_004797722.1:511319-513318 GCF_000002075.1 Aplysia californica | reverse complement strand
GGGGGGGGGTCAGTATCTCGGTCATCGCTTGGACGTTGTATCCATCTCATCCTGGATAGGCCAATATAATAATATACACCGTCGAAGATGCCCGCCTCTTAAATAAATTATATTGTGTGGATGGGGTTGTAAAACTCTCCACTAATGAAATAGTTTGAAATGCTGCTCTGCTGTACTGTAACTTGACAATAGAAAACTACTGACAAACATCTGCCTTGTTTTGTGGCCAGAGAGAGGACTCAATTTACGACAAAGTACATACAGTGACCGTGCCCTGCGGTCGAGCCAAATTTTAATTGAGCTCCGCGGTGATTCACTCACTGTCGGTCAAACTGTCACTCAGGAGGCGAGAACAATGGCAGAAACCACACAAGCCCGCGGGATATTGGCTTTCGTGGGAAATAAATGGCGCCAAGTCGTTGATAGCTGAGGAAAGAGCGACCCTTGGTGTGAATGATTCGGTTCCAAATATTTGAACTCACAGATGGAAAAGCAGACTCTAGCTCTGATATTTAACATAGAAATTTAGGAGGGAAAAAGAGAGAGGGGGGCTCGAAAACTTTTCAACAAAAGGGGAGTCCAAGGGAGAAAAGGGAATCGTCACATACTGGAAATTGTGAGGGTGTTGATTTTAAAAGCATGTAGACTCAAAACTTCATATTTGTTTGTTTGGTGGTTTATTTATATGTTTGTTGAATGGAAAATCTAGCAACAGTAATCATCTAACAGTTGAACAGACATACAGTTATAAGTCAACAGGAGTTCAAAATTGATACCCTCACAATTTTCAATTTGTGACTATTTCCCTGTTTCTCGTGGACTCCTCAAATAGAATCTTAGTTTTAAATATATTTTTAGCACTTCTCACTTGAAGAAATATTACGTTGGCAATATATTATGTAAATGAAAATAAAATATTTTTACAATGGATGTTGTCAGAATGGCCCCAGTTAAAAAGGTTTAATGAATGCTCTTTCATAAGTGACAATAAGCCAAGTACAATCATAATAGTGTTTTATTGATTTGCAGCGTTAACACTTTTTATCACTCTGTTAGGACTGGTATTCTTGAGGAAGAAGTTAAGCTTAATGTCAGAAAAGTGTTCTGGCCACAAGGAGAGAAAATTATATTTTGAATTTGTAGTGATGTTTACAGTTGTACAGTTTCGTTTAACCCTATCCATACGTCATATTCCACTCTCGTATCCATACGACGTGGGGGAACTCTGTGCCGCCACTTTCAAAGAGGAAATTTACTCGCTAATCCAATCTGCACGCTTTGCATAGCAGTCTTTCAAAATGATTTTTTGAAAAATACTGAAAGTTTCAAAGAGATCTTCGTACTAGAAGTATTCTAAAATGTGAACAAAACAACCTCGGGGGTACGAAATGACCCCAGGGCGTACAGATAGGGTTAATATGCTATGCCCAACATGGAGGAATACACCATTGCAACAGACATTTTTAGAATGGTGAATAAACATCTATTTGTATTATCAAACAAATTCTCACGAACTCGTAGTATTAACTAGTTCATAATTGCAAAAAAAGATCTAAACAAAGCTTTCCTCTTGCTGGAAGCAAAGAAACCAGAAAGGTCAAAGTAAACTTTACTCCTCCTCTCAGAACTTCCTCCACTTTTCACCCACGCCCACGGTCTCCACGATCTATGGAACCATATATTTGGGTCATCGTGACGTCATGTGCGAAAGACTTTTATGTTTCAAGAATGGGGCGTGGAGGGGGGGGGGTGAAATGTATTTCTACAATGAACAGAATCTCTTTCCTTGTTATAGGATTATTAGCATGACTTACATACTAGTGTCCTGTCAGACACATTATTTGGTCAACTGTGTACATTAGAGAAGTATAATGTATTCCATCTCTCTCCCTCTCTCTCTCTCCCCCTCTCTCTCTTTCTCTCTCTCTCTCTCTCTCTCTGTCTCTCTCTCTGTCTCTCTCTCTCGTTTTCTCCATCCCTCTCTCCCTCTCTCCATCTC
>NW_004797722.1:507856-509237 GCF_000002075.1 Aplysia californica | reverse complement strand
TCTCTCTCTCTCTCTCTCTCTCTCTCTCTCTCTCTCTCTCTCTCTCTCTCTGGGTCAGTCCGTTGTTATCTCTATAACCTTTAACCACTTACTTTTCCAAAAGCTAGATCTAGAGGTTTGAATTTTGAGTCGAATATGACGTTCTGGATTTTGTTTTGTACTGTTTTGTTTTATTTTGTTTTGTTTTCCCTTTTGATGTTTTTGTATTAACTTTTTTTAAACTTGGGATGGTTCTCCTGAAAGTAAGTGCCCAGAACCAGAGGATAAGTCCCCGTGCACATTAGGAAAATGACCACTTGTCGGACGGCTACGTAGAATGACGTCATTTGGCGGTGAGGAGACAGGAAATGGTGAAAACTGCCTTATTTGCATACTTGCGACCGTGCAACGAGTGGAAATTACTCTCTCGGGGCCCAGGTCTGTTGGTGTCACTGAGTGCAACGGCTAGCACAGCAGGCGATAACGTCAACAAAAGGGCAAAAATATGTCGTCTATTAAGAAAACAAATGTGAGGCAGCGTGGTGGAATCACTTGAATCAGGCTCTCGTCAAAATAATCAAAGTGAAGAAACTTGCATTTTTCCGCAGGTTTATGAATTTTAATCAAATTTTTTTTGGGCACAACACCTTTCATGCCTATTAAAAAACTCATTTCTGTGGAATTTTTTTCTGAAAAACGTTGATTAAAGGCACAAAAATGAAAATTTTCAGTTACCACGGACTCTAAAGCTAAGGAAATAACTAATCTTTGGCGGCCATTTTCTCACTAATTTCACCTCTGAAAACAGGTGACCTCCACCTCCTGCTTTCGCAAATATCTCGACTTGTATTCAAGATAAATCGATATTTTTTTCAACAAAATAAAGACAATTAAACAAGCTTTAAGATGATACCAATAACTCTACATGCCCAAAAATTGACGAGAGCCTGATTCCACCACGCTGCCTCACAAATGGTGAAATCGCATAGATCTAAAACCCCTATCTACGCTATTAGGTTATTTAAGAGGCGATCTCAGAGAAAGGACCGAGCCAAATGGGATTTAAATTCGTGTAAAGTGTCTTTCCCAAGAGCACAACGTCGGACCTAGCTGAGGCTCGAACCCCTGAACTCGCAATCTTACGATTACCTGTCCGGTAGCGTAACCATGAGGCTGCTGACACCATCATCTACTAAGTCTCAGCCAGATGGCCTGTTAGCATTAGAGAATAAGAATAAAAGTCGTGTTTTCCTCCGCGAAATGACCGAGTCTACAGTGCAACTGAAAGGGCAGCACAAAGTTTGTACATGATCAAAGATAAAACTTAAAAGCCCAAAGATAATAATTTAAAAATAAAGAGAAAATAACAGCGAGAGACAAAAGAGAGAACGAGAGAGAGAGA
>NW_004797722.1:495986-506051 GCF_000002075.1 Aplysia californica | reverse complement strand
TCTCTCTCTCTCTCTCTCTCTCTCTCTCTAAATTGCAGTTCCGTGTCAGTTAATTTTCTGGTCACCCCCCAAGGTGTCGCCACTGTGACTGATGCCTCCAGTCATTCCTGTTGACGGAACTGTCCACGACCGAGCTCGGTTCAAAAAGAGCCTAACAGCTTAATTCGTCACACATCTCCTCCACGCTTTCATTCCCCTTTCCAACGAAAGTCACCGTTAAAAATCTGATTATACAAATTATGGTCTTTTGTCTGTCTCTAATGTGTGAGAAGGGGCAAAATGTTACTTTTCATAGCTGAGTTTTTAAACAGTAACACTTCTCCCAACCCCTCATCCCACCTCCCCCATTCTGTTTAACATGCGTGCGCATATCTAATTGCGAGCATGCATTATTGGATCAGAGTCGCGCATTAGTCTGGCTCAACTCGGGCTAACCACTTGGTTGAGCCACATTGATCAATGATCATACGGCAGTCGGCTGCCTGGGAGAGGAAATGACGAAACACTGCTCTTGAGTGACGTGGTGTTACGGAAGTGACGTCACGAAACGGAAGGGAGGACAGGCGTCTGTCAGGAATCGATGCGTGATAAAATCTCTGCAGACTGTAGAACGCAGGTTCTGCCGGCTGGGATTCTACGCCGTGGTACTAAAACCTGTGATAAAATGACGCAGCGTTATTTAACCGCGGTGATTCACTAGAGAATCAAAACGGGCTGTGGAAAGGAAGGCGAAAGGTTCTGGGAGATCAAAGTCAAAACTGTTTGATTGATTGTAAATGTTTTACGTCCACATCGATAGAATTTGGGTCATTTAAGAGGCGGACTCCTTCGATTCTCCCTGTCAAGGCCAACTCGAGCTTAATGGGATACAGCATCCAAGCGTAAAGGCGGAGATATTGTTTAAAATAGACTTGTATACCCGCTTGGGAATTGAACTCGCATCTTTTACGCACTGCAGAGAATAGCCTACCAGAGACGTTGGTCAGTACTGCAGGGGGGGGGGGGGTGGTACGTATTAATTTACCTGTTTTAGAAAATTGTATAGGTTTAATGTCTTTTCCAACACTATAAAGCTATTAAAGAGGCCGGACTTCGGAATCTAACACCCATGTCCGATAGGACATACGCGTAGAATGTAGAACTTCCAAAAGTCCTCAAAACAACCCAAGTTCAGAAGGCCTCGATGGGGAATCTAACCAAGGCCGCCCATTCCGTAATTTAGCATGGCGCCAACAGAGCTAACGATGGTGCTCCCGAGCGAGCCAATGTCTGTTTACCTTTTCGTTATAGTGTTTGCACAAAAACGAAACATTGGCCTCGCCGTTAGTTCCTTCCCGGGTCGTTGTATGGATGACCGGGGTTCGAATCCATATGAGGGATCTTCTTAAACTTTGGCTACTAATGAGGGTCTCACGCTTTCCGCGTACTTTATCTCGGTTCTAGAGACAAGCCTTACCATTTTGCCCCAGACGTCGTTCAGTGCTTGAAATGCTACCTATGATTACATAAAGTTCAAAGTTCTTTTTAATTACGTGGCCACCATAACTGTGAAATAAGGTATTTCCTGGTTGTCTATGAAACAAAAATCATCGTGGTCATCTGCCAGAAAAAAATTATTGTCATTTCATAATTCTAAACAAAATCATCAATAACGAACTGTAAAATATGACCTTTCATTATATGAAACTTGAAACTGCGGATTTAGAGAAAAGCTTTGTTTGAATAGAGTAAATAATACCAATGTTTGAAAAGTGTGCGACCGCGTGTGCGCTAAGGGGGTAGGGGTGGGTATGTGGGTGTGGTATCTATCAATTGTATATTCCTCATATAGTAAGCCTTTCTATTTTTCTTTAGAGCTATCTAAGACATAGCTCTAATGAAAAAAACGTGGGTGTTTGGGGGAAAGGGGGGTGTGGCTTGCTCTGTTGTGGTTTGTTGCTTCTTTCTTATTAAATGCTATATTGTCCTTATCTTTCCTCGTTGTTGTTTTTTTGTGGTTGTTACTCTCTTGTGAAACCTCTAATGTTCGGTAAATATTGACCCAGTTGTGTTGCAATAGCAGTAAAACTCTTAATAAAACTAAAAGAAAGGGTCTGATTCTGTCCACTTATTTGGGTTCATAGCTGGAATCCCTCTTTATACTAAAATCAAACCTTTAAAGTCCAGTTGGAAATCTTTTTTCGAAGTTCTGCGAATAATAATTATGGTGTGCTCGACGGTTCAGAATGCGACTCTGGTATGAATTCCCAGGGGTTTTTTCTTGAACTTTAGTTATTAAAGGGCTCCACACGGGTCTCCACACACTTATCAACTCTATTCTATTGGCAATGGAAGACTAAATGTGACGCTTCATGGTGGAATCAGGCGCTCGTCGAAATAATGAAATCGAAGAGAAAGACATTTTGCCATCAGTTTGGCAATTTTTATCGAAACCTTGTTTTTTGGCTAAACACCTTTTATGTTCATAAGAAAATACATTTCCATCTGAATTTTACTGAAAAACCTTGTTTAAAACCACAAAGTATGTACTTTTCAGTTTCCAAGGACTGTTAACCTATTGAAGTTTCTAAACTTTGGCGGCCATTTTCTCAATAATTTAACTAGTGAAAGCAGGCTACCTCGCCTTCTTCAATCGCATATATCTCGACTTTTATTCAAGCTAGATAGATATTTTTTTCAATGAAAGCAAGGAAAATAAATAAGCTTTCAGATGATACCAATAACTCCACATTCCCAAAAATTGACGAGAGCCTGATTCCACCACGTCGTAACACAATTCAGGTACCAGCTTGTTTAATAACCACTGTGAAAAAGAAACGTTAAATCCATATCAAACCATGGCGTACCATAAAATACCATAGCATAATATAGCATACCAAAGTATACTATACCGTACCTTACCGTACAATATCGTATCGTATCGTATCGTATCGTATCGTATCGTATCGTAAGGAGAATATAAGAGGATTTCACATATGTGCTAGTACCGACCGTCTTTCCACCGTTAATTTCATTATCCAGTGCCAGATCTGCGGCACACATAGGCGATCATGGTTCTCCATTCCTTCCTTTGCTCGTACTCTCTTAAAAAGCTACGTTTCCCTGATCTTTCTCCGTTACCTACATGTATTTGTTTAGGTTCCCTTAGTAGGTGGCTCTGGGCCTACCCCTGCCTTGTTTGCTTTCAATTTTGCCAGCGAGAGCTAGATGTTCAAAACCGTTATGTCTATTAAGATGTCCCAATACAGTTGAGTCACAACATATTTTTATGCTCTACCAGAACCAGTCTGCCAAGTCTGGATTCATATTTTTCGGTTTTATTTTCCAGTAGGCCTTTCCAGTTCTTTATGGTAGGGGCAGGGATTTTTGTTTAATTTTTTTTTTTTTTTGGGGGGGGGGTATAAAGAAATAATAATTGCTCTTATTTTCACAGAATACAAACGTTGGGTTACAAAGCCGTGTACAATACATTGTACATTAAAAACTTAGATATGTTTTTACTTGACATTCTCCTCATTAGATTCTATATCACCAAAGCAGGAAAAATCACAAAAGATGCCATAGCGCTGTGGAACCCTGCCCTGTGGACACATTTGCTACTTGGTTACCCTCTTAAAAATACAAAGTCCAATTTATTGAGGGTAGAACTCGAACTCACCGCAATGTTCTCGCAAATTGAATGCTATACCGCTTGACTAGGGTATTATAATATGTGAGGCAGCGTGGTGGAATCAGGCTCTCGTCAAAATAATCAAAGTGAAGAAACTTGCATTTTTCCGCAGGTTTGTGAATTTTTATCAAATTTTTGTTTTTTGACTCAACACCTTTCATGCCCATTAAAGAACTCATTTCGGTGTGGATTGTTTTTGAAAAACGTTGATTAAAGGCACAAAAAATTAAAATTTTTAGTTACCAAGGACTCTTAAGCTAAGGAAATAACTAATCTTTGGCGGTCATTTTCTGACTAATTTTACCTCTGAAAACAAGTGATCCCCACATCCTTCATTCGCAAATATCTCAACTTGTATTCAAGATAAATGGATATTTTTTTCATCCAAATAAAGACAAGTGTACGAGCTTTTAGATGATACCAATAACTCCACATGCCCAAAAATTGACGAGAGCCTGATTCCACCACGATGCCTCACATATGTTTAGAAATAAACTGTTGCTCAGACAGGAAAGCGACTTTTCACGCTGTTCTGTGGGACATGGCCGTCCGTCGCTCTGATCACGTGGATCATATTATAAAAGTAAACCAAAATTTCACTAAAATGTAAAGTTTAACTGAGCAATAGAAAGCTGGCTTGGTATACAGAACTGTCACAACCAAATAAAGTGGGGAGTGGGCGTAAATGGATCGCTTAGCGATGCGTGGCGAATGGGATTACTCAAACAATTACGGGGCTCGATCGTTCTTTGGAGCGGGCACATAAAGTGTTGTGTGCTGTCATTCGATGAGCCACTGTTTGCAAATAATCGATTTCAAAGGAGGGTAGTTGCCCTAGAAGCCTGCTATTTAAATGTAAGTGACCCTTTGATTGTTGGATGCACATCAGTTGGAAGAATTGGGAGTAGAGAGTGCCATTCAGAACCTGGCCTTTTGACTTCATTTTTATTTCTGTCTTCATTCTTTTTCTTTTTTTTTCTTTCTTCTAGTCTTTTATTGATGGAGAGTGAGAAAGAGATGACGGATTTATTGGGTTTTGTTTCACTCGACCTGGTTGTGTTCCAGACGCCTTCATAAATTCATTTATCAGGGTTTTCTCCCTGTGTTTGGTCTTGAGATGAAACTGGAAGACCTGTTCTAATATGAGGCAGCGTGGTGGAATCAGGCTCTCGTCAAAATAATCAAAGCGAAGAAACTTGCATTTTTCCGCAGGTTTGTGAGTTTTTATCAAATTTTTATTTTTTGGCTCAACACCTTTCATCCATTTAAGAACTCATTTCTGTGAGGATTTTTTTTTTAAAAACGTTGATTAAAGGCACAAAAAATGTAAATGTTCCGTCACCACGGACTCTTAAGCTAAGGAAATAACTAATCTTTGGCTGCCATTTTCTCACAAATTTTGCCTCTGAAAACAAGTGACCCCGACCTCCTTCTTTCGCAAATATCTCGACTTGTATACAAGACAAATGGATATTTTTTTCATCCAAAGCAAAACTAGTGACCAAGCTTTATGATGATACCAATAACTCTACATGCCCAAAAATTGACGACAGCCTGATTCCACCACGCTGCCTCACAAATGTTGTTGTTATGAGACACAGATATAATGTTATGAGATGCATATATATAATTATGAGACATATATTTAAAAAATTATGAGACAAAGATAATATGTGAGGCAGCGTGGGGGAATCAGGCTCTCGTCAGCTTTTGGGCATGTAGAGTTACTGGTATCATCTTAAAGCTTGTTCACTTGCCTTTTTTTCGAAGCAAAAATATCCATTTATTTTGAACACAAGTCGAGATATTTGCGAAAGAAGGAGGTGGGGGTTACTTGTTTTCAAAAGCAAAATTAGAAAAAATGGCCCCCAAAGATTAGTTATTTCCTTAGCTTAAGAGTCCGCGGTAAATGACAATTTACATTTTTTGTGCCTTTAATCAACGTTTTTAAGAAAATTCCACACAGAAATTAGTTCTATAATGGACATGAAAGGTGTTGACCCAAAAAACAAAGATCTGATAAAAATTCACAAACCTGCGGAAAAAAGCAAATTTTATTCACTTTGATTATTTTGACGAGAGCTTGATTCCACCGCGCTGCCTCATGATATTTCGAAAGCAATTTGGTTAGTCTTACACTTATAATAGAAAAAATGAAAGAAGAAATACATTTTAAAAAAGACTGACATGCCAAAAGATATACATGTATTTCAAAAGTGAACACGAGTATCCTTTCTATGTCTATTTTTGACTAAGGAAGAGTGCATTTTGCTGGACTGCAGTGTGTTTAATCCTCCCCATACCTCCCTTATCCTTTCCTTATACTACACGAAAGAAACACTGCCCTCATTAAAAATAAAAGGCTTCCCTGCTGCTGCTTTTGTTGCTTTTGTTATTGTTGTTGTCGTTGCAGCAGCTACTGCTGCTGCTGCTGATGATGATGATGAAGATGATGATGATGATGATGATGATGATGATGATGATGATGATGATGATGATGAAAACGACCCCAGTTCTTCATGAAGAAAACAGGAAGAAAGATAATTGCAGAATAATTTTATGTGCCATGTAGTTCGTGAACTTCCAAAGCCCTGGATAAACCCATACATGATAAATGATAATTTTATAAAGATTACTGAAAAGATTGAAAAATCATAGTTTGTCTCTTGTGTGGTCTGGTAATTAAGGGACAATTTACTCTTTTGATGTTTTCTCCTATGGACTTTTTTTTAAAATCTGAGCTTACTGGAGATTAAATCGGGACCAGCTGATTTGTTAACCTATTTTGTAAAAGAAAATTCGAATCAAACTATAAATCTTGCTGTAGATTAAGGTCAGTGAACGTGAGTACGAATTCATTAGTTATCTTTCTTTAGTCATGTGAATTTGTAGCCCTCAATTTTCCTTCAGTCATCGTTCTCTAAGCTAAAATAGGTAAATGTGGCAAACGAAAGAATTCCAACATTCCTTAAGGGGGTAATGTGTGTTCAAAAAGTATCAATTGAGCGTATAATTGTAAAAATGACCCAGTCTTCATAGCATAGAACATATAATTTAAAAGGCTGGAAGGACTTGAGTCCATACCCTATATCCGTGCAAGTAATGATGTCATTTTAGCGCCGGAGTGCCGAACATACTGCAACGATGTGATGGCAAATCACAAGGAGCAGAGGAGCAATTGGCTGAGACGTGAGAGCTTTCATTGCTACGGGAATAACCTCAACGTGCGCAACGTGCAAACAGGACCTGCGAGATTATTTTAGATGTTCAATTTTATCTACCCAGAGATCAGGGGAGTGGCTAAAAGACAGCACCCAGAAAGTGCCAGGGGTAACATTTAAAGAGTCAGGAGTAAGGGAGAAAAAAGCACAGAAGAGGCCGTGGGAGGAGGCGACAATGGAGATGGAATCTGAAGTCAAAACAGGATAAGAAAACAAACAGGAGGACAAAGGACACACAAACAAACAAACACACACACACACACACTTTTTCCCAGTTTCGCTGAGAACAAGCTCACAATGGCCGACCAGAACGCGTGGCATCGAGAAGTTCCATAACTGTACAGTGAGTCAATGGACACCCTGCAACACTTGGCATGTGAGTTCATTGGAGTTTGTAGTTAAGGTTTTTTTCCTTTAATAATATAGGTGTGTTTTACACCTCCATCGATACAATTTAGATCATTTAGGAGGCGGACTTCCGAACCTGCATGCCAAGGTCAACCTTGAATGCATCCCAGCAGAAAGACCGAGATACATGCATTCGATTTAAAATGTTCTACTCAATTGGAAATCGAAGTCGGGTCTCTTGTTGGCGGCAGAGAAGCGCCTAACCTAACCGCTACACCAGAGACGCCGGTGAGCTTGTATTGTGAGAATAAACGTATCATGTTTTACAAATAATACAGTTTGGTTTAGTCGTTATTTTAATTGTCCACGTGTGTACTTTTCTAAGCAGCAGCACATGCTTAGAAGTAATAAGGTGCCAGTAGCGATTGTCTGATTATTATATGTACTGTACCCTTTTTCGTTTTTTCTCCTTCTCAAAAGTGTCCGTTTTTCGTAGTCCCCCCTCGCGTCCCGCCCTCCAGGCCTAATCAACTCACTCTTGGCACGAAGCCCATCACTTTTCCCTGGAACGTCGTAGGCTGAGAGACAACAGGATTTTCTGGACATTCAAAACAAAACAAAAGGTCAGACACCCTCCGGCGAAGAGCAATCGACCATTGGTTTTTCCTGTGTGTCCAGATCTCAGAGCAGACGGCGCGATATAGGTCACCGGGGCGGGAGAGATTTCGGAGGGATCTGCAGATGTATCAGCCGCAATAAAGGGAGAGAATCCTTCAATGGCTACTCGATTTAGGGAAGATCAAGCCAGAAAGACTTTGCTCAACTCTCAGATTGCCCGGACTTTTGGAGGATCACAGAACGGATTCTGGCCCAGAGCATCAGACATAAACGACTGAAGGATTGAGAACCTACTTCCTAGCAAATGCCGGGCGCGCGAGCGCTGGGAGTGGCAGGTCTAGACAATGAAGTCCAAGTGCTGGGGAAAGTGTTGGGAGGAGTACAACGGGGGGAGAGAGGTAGGAATAGAGAGGAAATGAGGGCTTGTTTTCAGTCTATTCATCTCTTACCCCCCCCCCCCCTCCCTCCACACAATTCACAGTTTAGAAAAATCGAATAAAATACCCCTTCCCCCAAACTGGCCCAAGTGAATGATAAAACACATCTCTCTCTCTCTCTCTCTCTCTCTCTCTCTCTCTCTCTCTCTCTCTCTCTCTCTCTCTCTCTCTCTCTCTCTCTCTCTCTCTCTCTCTCTCTCTCTCTCTCTCTCTCTCTCTCTCTCTCTGATTAGGGGAAATAAACGCTGCATGCAATGTATTTTGCAGGTGGGAGTCGGAACGCATGCCTCTAGCTTAACAACTACATCACAGACGGCAGTATTCATTCAGACAGATTACAAAGGGTGAGGGAGAACACAGTACTCGCGCACAGTAAAAGCCTCTGCCACGTTAAAACCAGCTTTGAATTCAAAGCCGCTCTAACCATGATGTCTGGACATCTCTTCAAAACGTTAAGAAATGACTTATCAGAGCTTAACTGTAAGACAAGCAGCAAAGACCCGCTCAAGGTGTTTCATACTTTTGAAATAGACCAAAATAAAGCGCAAAGGACGACAGAATACAGAAAACCGCTGGCGATTCCGTCACCTAATACTGCTAACACCAACACCAATAGAAGAGGAAATTTCTAGTTTTATGAATTGATACCTTGCCTCTTCTTTTCACATTCTATCTATCATATTATGCCTTCGGCTTTGTTTCAAACAAGCAAAATCCTAATTATGGTTTTAGAACAGACTCTTCCTCACACACCTTAAGCCTTTTGAAAAAAACATGTCGCCTAATGTCATTAATTTTATTTTTTCCTTCGGGGCCTTGGAATCTATAGACGGTCAAATAAATATGAAAAATTAATAAGCACGCCCCTTTGTACACCGATGACAATAAAACACAGTAGGAAAACAATGAGTTCTAGAAATAGATGCACTCCACAACAAAAGACGCACTTTAAAAGTGTGCCTACCAGCAGTAAATTGGCCACAAATTGAGAGGGCTTTTCTTGGGTCTGGGAAGCAATTGTGCCCATGATCCATTTTGTAATTTAGCCTTCTTAGATGGCGGAAGAAACTGCTTGGAACAGGAAGTAATGCCTTTACTGATGCAAACGATATCAATCTTTATACTTTAGATTTTTGCCGACTGAAGTCACGAAAGTGATGGTGAGATGAAGATATTGAAGATTTTGAAGACATTAATTTGATCATACTTCTGGATACATAAAGAAGCTTCTAACTCAAAGGTTATTTCAAACACACGATTCCGCAATATCTTAGAAAATTGAGAGGGGGGGGGCGTTGTGCAATACAACGTGAAGCTTTTCGTTTACCCAATATAATACTTTTTGTAGTATCAATGAGATGTGTACGCATTTCTGTTTCATGATGCAGCCGTTTTAAGAGTGCAGACATCGACGTCACTCGTAGCGAATCCTTAAGCACAGTAGTTGACTGGAACATCCCGCGACGCCCCATTTTGCATTATGTTTCATTGCAAAGAAGGGAGGGAGAAACGATTGTTGAGTAGGGTTGGTATGTGTAGTGTAGAGGGGGGGGGGTAGTCTAAAAAAGGGGGAGGGGTTGGTAAAAGTCAGAAACAACTTCTCAAATTCGTCATTACAGAAGGCTCCGGATTTGAATAATTTCGTTTCACAGACGTGAGCTGCTTTCTGACACGTTTGATCATTTTTAATGGCACGAGATCCCGCAGGGGGAATCATGCTACTGGTCGGCCAATAGGGCCTGCTCAGTTATGTTTTGGAAAGTGTTACCCC
>NW_004797722.1:490139-494254 GCF_000002075.1 Aplysia californica | reverse complement strand
GGGTAGGTGATCACTGCCACGCTGTTTTAGGGATTGCCTCTACGTTTTGACGTCCATCTGAAATATGATCGAGACAATTTCGATGTGTTCTGGGAAAAACTTCCCAAAAAGATTCTTACGATTCGTGCAGGGCTCAAACCCCGATCCCCGGAGTACGAAGTGAGAGTTTTAACCTCTACACCCCGTTGACCCTTCCTCACTCCTCAAACTGTACTGTAATTAAGTTCGTGTCCCCACGTCGGTCTCTGTCCGGTCTCTGGCGTGACCTTTGCCCCCTCCACAGTTTGCTCGTCTCTTACTTCAATTCTGGCGCATGCACGAACTTCATTAGCATCTAAACTAGGGGCAGTCTAGTCTCTCGACATGGGGTGTGGACTTGTAATTGAAAGAGTTTGGGTTCGATTCCTCACTTTGATTGGTAAATCGTTTCATACTTTTTCAAGAAAGGGTATTGTGTCCAGTTTTCCTCGTTTCAGCACCAAAGAGTGTACTGCACAGGCAGGGCATTGTTTACCTATATGTTGATGCAGACTAGTAGTTGTGAGGATACACTGGAGGCTGAAAGTGAAAGGGTTAAACATAATAAACTGGCCAGCTAAACGAGTTGCTGGGATAGAACTGTTGTCGGCTTTCTTCCGGAACGATACATGGCCGAGTAATATAGACATTAGTTTAAAGCATTGTCTTCGGGCCAACAGAGTCAGTGTCTATGCCAGCGAAAATTGCAACTCAAACGTTTTAGTGGTTAGGCTTCCGGACCCGTAATCGTGAGGTTGCAGATTTGGGGATTCGGATTTCAGCTCAGACCGACATTGCGTCCTTGGGAAAGGTACTCTTCATAAATTTTCCTCACTTCACCCACATGTGAATGGGTTCCCGACCATAGACAGCTGAAGTTCTTGGTAGTATTGTTGTATTGTTAGTGTCACTTCGAATTTAAACACCTATAAAGGGACAGTTTGTCCTGCATACAAATGTTTCTGAGTGTTCGAGGGTATGCTGGAGTAACAATAGTTGTAAAAAAAAAAAAGCACATAGAGCATGCTGTATGTACAGCAAGGATATGCGTCATATGAATGCAGATATCATTTTCATCATCATTATCATTTATATACTTAGAATTAGAATGTTTATTCTTGCACTATTTCAGCAGCCAAAGACGTCTGAGCTAGAGCAGGACCTAAGATCGCGACACCTTCGCGACAAAAAGTTACAGGCTGCAACACTGTCGTCACCATAATATTAAACATGAGTTTTGTCTGGATGTGTGGATCAAAAAGATGCCGTAAGTGGTTGCATTGGTTAAATTCTTCGCCTTGCGTGTAAGTACAGTAAAGGAGCAAAGAAAATCCCATAAATACAAAGACGTTTTACCAAGTATTTTCTTCTTCTGATACGATGTAGTATTCCACGCGAAATGGATTTCGGGTTGGGTTCTTTAAGATTCATATTTACTAGTAATGCTAGATCCCATTTCCACGACAGAGGGCAGGCCAGAAGACATAGATGTAGAAGTAGAAAGTACACAGGAAAAATTTGAGAGTTTTGTACTAAAGAGGTTATCCATTGTTGGTTCGGACAGGATCGAACTACGTGAGCCGAGCCTGCTCTATCTCTTTGTACACCTGTCTAGGACAATCGCCCCTACAAGCAACCAATGACCACTTACTACTTGTTTATTTATGGATTGTTTAATATTATAATGACACTGTCCAAGAGAACCACGTGACTATGGCGACCACTTTCTCCTTGAAATAAATACAATGGTCGTCTTGGACAGTTTCGCTTGTATTTATTTCCTAAAGCCTGAATAAGGATATTAGGATAGAAATCCGAGCTTACAAAATGAATGGGGTTCGATAACAAAGATACTGATATTTCGTTGTGATGCCGAATTGTTTGGCCGGGGGCAAATTGCCAGAGTTTCTTCTTCATCAAAAACAATCCATTAAAACCTAAGATGACGTGCAAACTTGATTTTCTGCAGGATCTACAAAATGACAGCAACAATTTGATATAGGTTAGATTTCCGTAACTTTACTCCTTTTTTCGAGTCGAATCTTTGCGAATAAACTAATCCTCACTATCTCAAAATTTCAGTAAAACGTTTATAAGAGCTATTTTTTTTCTTCAATAAAACAACGAATACTCGTGCGCATCCTATTACAAGTAAATCATTATTCTTTAGTTTGCTTTGATCAGAGAAGGCAATGATCATAGGTATGACACCGTATCCCTTTCATTTTGACAATGACCACTTCGAATTTGTGTCCTTGAGGAAGGCACTTGGCTCGAATGTTTCGTCGGAGATGGACGTTAAATTCGTTTGTCCCACCTCTGAAATAACCTTGCAGTATCGCAAAAGATATTAAAAATGTAATTTCGCGCATTTTTGCTCTCTTTAATCCATCTCATAAGTATGCATTCTCCATTCAAATGTTCCGAACTGACCCTATGGCAAAGACCCGACAAGTTGAATATGGGTCCATCCCGCTTGAAGCCCATGAAATCATCTCAACGCCTTGAGCAGTGTAGGCACACGAAACCGGCAGCGTGATTACCCAGGGGTCTAGCCGAATCCCCTGGCCTAACCCCATCCCTGGTGAAAATCACGCAGCCTGGGGGTCTCCATAACTACTTTGTGATTTGTGTGCTCATTTACGTCGCGTCTTGGTGCGTTTCGGTGCATCCCTGCGCATTGGCCGCGACTCTAATTAAACCATAATGACACTCCAATCTTGTTGTCTCCCCTTGCAAATGAGGCACTCAGAGCGGTGGCCCCTGCAGTTGAAGCGGTCATCTCATTTCACTCTAGCCAAGAGTGGGACTTCCGGTGAATCAGACGCTATGGACGGAGTCGTGCACGAGACAGAGAGAATAAGGCACCAGGGCTAGGACCAAGGGAAAAAAACGGTTCCCAATAGACTGGTCAGTTTATTGATTGGGAGCTGGGCGCAAAAGATTAGAGGTGTGAGATGGTGAGATGGTGAGATGGTACGGACAAGGGTGGGACAGAGTTGGGGGAGGGGGCACAGAGGGAGGGAGGGGCGGTTGGTTTGGGCTGGGAGGAGAGGGGGCGGAGGACGGGGTGTTCACAAGTGGATGCAGCGTTTGATGTCGTGACAAGCCGTTCCGACAGTTTCAATGGGACGGCTGTAAAGACTTCGATTGTAACGATTCTCGAGACTCTCATGTCTGGCTTCTGATCCTCTGAAGCGAAACCCCTAGAATAAAAGACAATTTGCAAAAGAAAGTTAAATATTCCTTTTCCATGATTATAAATGTTTTACACATCCCCATGGACATGATTTAGATTATTTAGAAGGCAGACTCCACTAATAAATTCCAAGATAATGACATATTATAACCCCCTCCTCCTCCCCCCCCCCCCCCCCCCCCTCTCTCTCTCTCTCTCTCTCTCACTCTCTCTCTACCACTTATCTATAGTACCCCCCCCCCCCCCCCAAAAAAAAATGCCAAAAGCTATATCACACTTTTTAGCAGCGAGACAACTCTAATCCAAGCAATTGCTTGCAATCTTTAAGAAAAACAATCAGAGAAATACTCTCATATTATTTCGGGTCTGAAGAAATTTACGTTGAGGTTGAAAAGATTTTTCTTAAATAGGATGAAGGGTTTTGACAAAATATATTTTTTCATGAAGAGTGCTTCCTATGCTATTTGAGCACCTTTCTTCTGAACTGTCTGTTTAACATGTACACGTCAAGTGGCCTGAGACTATAAGGTCTCTATAAAAACAAGCATTAGTATGATGAGATGTGCTCGCTTTTGTTTATATTATACTATCGTTGATAGATGGTTCATGTACATGCTCAAGTTTACAGCGTCTTCGAACCTGCTAAGAGCAGTCGGTTCCATTCACCCTGTTGTTAGGGCCAGTCCACATTATATGGGGTGGTTACTTCTACGTGTCAGGAGGAAAACGGATGTACCCAGTGCCGAATAAGATTTTATTATCTCCCTCTCCCCGTGCGAACTGACTAGCCAGACTACCGGTAGTGACTCTCATCTTCTGCATGCCAGGCAAAGGAGATATGTATTACGCCTCTGAAACTGATCTCTCTCTCTCTCTCTCTCTCTCTCTCTCTCTCTCA
>NW_004797722.1:487906-490039 GCF_000002075.1 Aplysia californica | reverse complement strand
TCTCTCTCTCTCTCTCTCTCTTGCCCTTTTAACTCCCAGTGGAGCATAGGCCATCAACAACATTTCTTCCCCGAAGCCTGTCCTGTGCATTCTTTTCTTTCTGTTTCCATGATGTCCCCGCCTTTTCCATTTCCGCTTGTATCGTTCGCCTCCATGTTTGAACAGTAGAATAGCCACCATCAAAACAGGTGATTAAATTAATGACAACTAGTGTGTTGAGATTTATCCGTCATAAAATCAGTGAGCGAGGGCCGTCCTTACAACTAACCGACTGGCCTGGTGGGCCTTATTGTGGCCCGTGGACCCCTTGTAACTGCTGCACACCCCTGACCTAAACTACTGTATGGATGGGGGTGGACAATATTGGCGACTGCTGATCACACCAGGAAAATGATGCCAGGGCTTTCTAGGATAGAATGACTAATCAGGTGACGGATGGCGTAAGTGTCATGCTAGTCCCGCTCCTCATGGAAGATAATCCTCTTTGAGACCGGGGGTCAGAGGTCGCAGTGGGAGGGGCTGCAGCTTGTCGCTAAGTCGTTTATGCTGTGACCTCCTGGCGAGAGCGTGATGCTTAAAGGGACAGATGTCATTAAGAGCATTAAGGCTTGCAGGTGATCAGAATATGTGTGAGAGAAGAGACAGGTGGAGAGAGACTGGTGGATGGAGAGAGTGAGAGAGAGAGAGAGGGACAGAGGGAAGGAGAGAGATGGGGAGACAGGAAGGAAGGGAGGGAGAGAGACATAAAATAAAGAGATAGATAAACACAGTCACCCTCTGACACACACACACGCACACGCGCGCGCGCGCGCACACACATACACACAAACACACACATACACAAACTGCTCACTCTTTCCTTGAATGAGATGAGACACTGTTCAATACTGCAACATAAAACACGTATTTCTAGAACACATGATTTAAACTACTGGTAAAAGGAGGGCTGGACAGAAGGCATCAATAAAAGTAAACTCGAGTGGAAAAGGTTGTTAAAAACATATTCTACTCTATCACTATCATCAAAGCAGGCTATCTGCATGTGGTAAAGATCGAAGATCATAACCTACCGTTGCATAATCTTAAACTAATCAAAATTATAAATGATCAGAAATACTATTCATACTTTAACGTTTCAAAAGCAGGACTGCTTCGATCCAGTCGGCTTACTACTTTCATTTCCCTCTATTGTTTCTGTCTGGGGGGGGGGGGGGGGTCCCCAACACCAAATGAATACTATTGTGTTGATGTTCTTCTCTTTACTCAAACAAACCTACCAAACATACAAACAGATACAGCCTGTCAGGATCAGGACCATCCCAGGCTGCGAGAGATATAAAATCTCAACAGTAACATATAGATAGAGATACTCTTTAACATATCTTTCGCATATATAAGAATCACCGTCGCGTCTTTGGGTGTAAGACGAAGAGCATAAATCCCATAGCAAAGAGACGGATTCATAAGCAATGCCGTGGGTGTGTTAATTGGTGATAACAAAGAGAGACTCCGGCATAAAAGCTGCGATAATTGACACTAAAAGGACCTTTATGGAAGAACGTTGGATGTTACAGATAATCAGAGGACCCAGTAGCAATAACAGTTGACCCGGGGTCAGATGGCCTGTAATTTTAGAAGCGCGCTTTACATACAAACCCTTTCAGTTTCAGGCGTTAGTTGGAATGCCTTTCAGCTGCAGTGGCTTAATGGAAGCAACGACAAGTTACATTAGACTTAGAGAGAGAGAGAGAGAGAGAATGAGAGAGGGTAGAAGAGAAAGAGAAAGAGAGGATGAGAGCAAAATTGAGAGAGAAAGAGAGTGAGAGAGAAGAGAGAGAGAGAAAGAGTGAGAGAGAAGAAATGTGAGATGGAAATTGAGAGAGACCCACAGAGAGAGAGAGACAGAGAGAGAGTCAGAGAGAGGGAGAGAGGGAGCGAGAGAGTGAGAGAGAGGGAGAGAGAGAGTGAGTCAGAAAGAGATAGAGAGAGATAGAGACTGAGAGAGACAAAGAGAGAGAGTCAGAGAGAGAGACAGAGGGAAGAAGAGAAAGAGAGAGAGACAGAGAGACAAAGAGGGAAGAAAAGAAAAAGAGAAAGAGAGAGAGAGAGAGAAAGAGAGAGAGAGAGAGAGAG
>NW_004797722.1:485730-487806 GCF_000002075.1 Aplysia californica | reverse complement strand
GGGAGGGCAGGAAACTTGTTCTCAGTGTCCATATGACCACACGTGCTCAGAAAATAAGTTTCTCAGGAAGCAGACTTTCACGTTTTATAGTGTTATCCTATCCTTCCAACAAATAAATGTATCTTTTTGGACAGTAGATTATGAGGGAGATTTTTTTTAAATATACGTATTATGTATTGCAAATTGTAAATGAATGAGACAATTCATAATATTGCCTGCACTCCTTACATGTGCAGTCTTCAATGAAATCATAATAGCATAATTGGCTTTTCAGTTTTTCTCTATTAAGAGGATTGGCCCATCTTGTAGCAATCAGTCCTTGACCCTAATGAGCAGTCTACATTCTACAGTGTCGACAACGACGCCTAAGTCACTGGACAGGCTATTCTCATTGTAAGAGTAAAACTGGTGTGACGCATAAACAGTTAATTAACGAAAAAAAAGTATTTTTTAAAGACCCAAAGGCTTTTGGGCTTAATGCATGCTGCAGGTATCCTCACTCTTTGTGCGGCTAAAACTAAAATCATAATTCAAAAGCGTTGAAAAAAGATATACCGCAGCATTAATAACCTCAGAACCACAAAGTTCTATCTGCTCAGTACCTAGTTTTGAGAAAACGGACGACAAACTTTTTCAGTTTCACGTGTCAGCAAGCTTTTTCGACTGCAATTCTTTGAATATTTTGATAAAGTCTCCGAATAATCCTACGATTTTGATAGGGCAGATAAAACATTCGATTTCTGACCTCAAGGTTGAAGTAACTCCGAACGGTCAGAAATATCCGATAGAATGTTGTAAATCTGAGGTAGCGATTAGTCGGAGTAAGGTGCGGTCAAATTTAGGATTATAGCTGCTGCACATTCTAAATCTAAAGCTTCGTTTCAATTCTATAGATAGAGAATGACTTATTTGTACAGGATAGCTTTATTCAGTCATTGATAACAAAGCACTCCCAGAAGACTACAACAAAAATAAATCATGTAGTTGCAGTAAATTATCTATTGTACTCAAGACAGGAGTGTAAGACCTGTTTGATTGTCTCTGAATCAAAAGCCCCCTCCTCAATTATAAAAGAAAACAAAGCTGTCTTGCAAAGTTATCGTTCCCTTTATTATAGCTTTTTGCAGACTGTGTACTGTTTTTACACTGAATTTTAACGCTTCTAACTGCCACTGGAAACGAAACGTCGTATCCTCTTCCTGTGTTTACGAAAGAGTGGCAATTTGCCTCTATTAAGTGGGATTTACCTTTATCCGACACGGCAGATCTGTCGTTTTGCACGAGCCAGTGCGGGAAACTACACAAGCCAGAGCTTACTTTATATTATTATTTTTATACCGAAAATGTATTGTCATCACGAGCAAACTTTGATCTCTGATGCTTTTTTTAAAAAAACTCGGTTTGTCTCGGACTGAGACATTCTTCCGTCTTCTCGGTCGCTTTCAATTTCATACTAAACGTTGTTGTTGTTGTTGTTGTTGTTGTTTTGTCGTTATTGTTGTTGTTGGTGCTGTTGTCGATGATGATGATGATGATTATGATGATGATGATGATGATGATGATGATTAGGTGTAGCTTTTACAATGAAATTATAATTATCATTGTTAATATTACTATAATTATAGTACTCTTACCATCATCATTATTACTGCTGTTATTACCTTTTTTTCCATTATCATACTATAGGGAGTATAGTACAAACGCTGCTAGGCGCCCTGTACTATTAATATAATAGACTATTAACAAGATTGAAAAATATCCCTTTCTCCTTTCCTTATGGACTCATAATATTGGAAACAAGGTAGTCGTGGCCTAGTGGGTAGGCTCTTGGACTCGCAACCGTAAGGTCGTGGGTTCGAATCCCGTCAGGGACCCGACGTTGTGTCCTTAGGAAAGGCACTTTACACGAATTTTCCTCACTTCACCCAGGTGGGAATGGGTACCCGGCTATAGACAGCGAAAGATCTTGTCAGTTTGTTAGTGTTAGCTTAATCAGCTGCTTGCATTGTATGCTTACCGGGAAGCTGAGAATGTTTCGGAGTGTTCTATGGTCTGCTGGGGTAATAATATAGTGTA
>NW_004797722.1:482406-483499 GCF_000002075.1 Aplysia californica | reverse complement strand
AGAGAGAGAGAGAGAGAGAGAGAGAGAGAGACTGTTTTTCTGTGTATTATGTATACATGTATCTTTTTTTTTCACATTCAAATTTTTGTTTTTGTTTTGTTTTGTTTTTTCTTTATGTAGAAACGTTTTCCGTTTTCCGTTTTCCGTTTTCCGTTTTCCGTTTTCCGTTTTCCGGTGTTGTTGCTTTATTGGATTTTGTTCAGGGTTGTTTTATCTTTGCTGGATCAATTTCTATTTGGATTCAGGGATGAGGTGTTGCTGAAAATGATAGAAGATAGACAGAGGGATGGAAGACAGAACGGGCTGCGATGGAGAGTAGAAAGACGATGGAAAACGTAAGGCAGCAAAGAAATGTGAGGCAGCGTGGTGGAATCAGGCTCTCGTCAATTATTTGGGCATGTACAGTTATTGGTATCATCTTAAAGCTTGTTCACTTGTCTTTGTTTGGGTGAAAAAAATGTCAATTTATCTTGAATACAAGTCGAGATATTTGCGAAAGAAGGAGGTAGAGGTCACCTGTTTTCAGAGGTAAAATTAGTGAGAAAATGGCCGCCAAAGATTAGTTATTTCCTTAGCTTAATAGTATGTGGTTACTGAAAATTTACATTTTTTGTGCTTTTAATCAACGTTTTTCAGAATAATTCACTTAGAAATGAGTTTTTTAATGTTCTTGAAAGGTGTTGAGCCAAAAAAACAAAAATTTGATAAAAATTCATAAACCTGCGGAAAAATGCAAGTTTCTTCACTTTCATTATTTTGACGAGAGCCTGATTCCACCACGCTGCCTCACAAATGGCGAAAATGTGAAAGGAAAAAAAAAAGAGGATAAAACTAAAACAAAAATTAGATGGGGAAAAAAAGGATAAAATAAAGATAAAAACAAATATGTGAAAAAAAGGGGGACAAAAACGATGTGAAACTGTGATGTGTCAGAGCTTAATAAACAAGCTTTCTTCCTTAATGTTTACAACAGAAGATTGAATTTGTCAAGCTTTCCATGTTTGTCTGGCTGACGATTGTGTTTTCGGGGGCAGAAATGGAAATAGCTTTCATCTGCTTTGCACGCGTTTGCGAGCGCGCGCGTATGTGTGTG
>NW_004797722.1:479893-481122 GCF_000002075.1 Aplysia californica | reverse complement strand
TCTCTCTCTCTCTCTCTCTCTCTTCCCCACCCACCAAACCTGCCAAATCTATTGCAAGAAAGGTAACCAAGTAAATAATTAGTGATACCAGAATTACTTCCCTTCCCACAGGAATCCAGTTTGCCTGCACCAGAAATCACCGAATGAAAGCAACTGCTTTCCATCAAAAGTTCCCTTTCTAAGAGTCAAGAGTATCTTCGCTTAATCCTTGCCCCGGCGTGTGTCTGCTAAATCCTTGCCTATCCACTGTAGTAATTCAGTTCTCTGTCGAAAAAAAAATTCAGAAAAGACGTTTTTTAAAGGATAAAGTCAATTGGTATCCTTGATCGTCCGATGAAGTTATCATGTGCGCTTGTTCATTCCAGTCAGAGTAGCGCTATAAAAATAATATGTTTAAAGAATGTGCATAAGCAGATTGCACAGAAACATCCAGGTTTCCTTTTTGATCATTGTCTTGAACTTAATATTTTTCTCGTATTATGTCTCCAATAATTAATATTATGGTTATAATTAGATCTATTTATTTCAAAGCAATAATTTGTCAGTCAGTCAGACAATCGATTTATTTCAATAAGAAACAAAAAGCCCAGCTTGTCTCACCAGGAACTGCGTCTACATCTCCGCGTCTCCATCCACGTCTCCATCCGCGTCTCCATCCACGTCTACATCCACATCACCGTCCAGGTCCGAGGGTACGTCTGTAGACGCCTCGTCTTCCTCAACCGTCTCCTCAGCTTCCGGTATATCTACCAGTCTTTGCAGTCGCCAGCCTGCATTGGTGTCGTCCCCTTCTCTCTTTTCTGGATGGAAAAAAAAGAAAACTGTCCAGGTTCCAGGTTACACCAAAAAAAAAAAAAAAAGAATTAATTTACTGTAGCATGATTTTGTATAATATAGGATATAATAGATTATTCCTCTTCATATACGCAATGTGCAACTCTATGCCTGTCTGAGTGATGTTTAATTAAGGAACCATTTCTAAAGAAAATTCTTTAACATTTTAATTTTTACAATAACCATCTCTGTGACATTTATGAACCGCTCCGCACTTTTATGGGTGACTCCAACTTTTATAATGTAAATGTGTTGTTTCATCTAGCTGATTGTATTTTTAAAGCATCGAACCACAATTACCATATTGATGTGCTTTTCTGTTGCTTGGTAGAACAATAAATACTTTCTATAATCTCTACAAAGGGGGTGAAGGGGGTGAGATGTGTGTGTGTTGG
>NW_004797722.1:472466-479118 GCF_000002075.1 Aplysia californica | reverse complement strand
AAAGAGAGGGGGAGATGTTTAGTTTTTAGTTTTAGTAAGAGTTTTAGGCACCTGCAACACAATAAGGTCATGTAAGTGCCGAAGATTAGAGGTGTTACAAGAGAGTAACAAACACAAAATAGAAGGAGGAGGAGAGATCAGGACGATAGACGTTTGATAGGAAAGAAGAAGCAAACCACACCAGAGCACCCGCCAACCACCCACAGAGGGGGAGAGGAGAGAGGGGATGGAGGGAGGGAAGGGAGAGAGTGAGACAGGAGAGGGAGAGAGGAGGGGAGAGAGGAGGGGAGAGAGGAGGGGAGAGAGGAGGCGGAGAGAGGGTAGAGAGGGGATAGAGGAAGAGAATTTGTCTTTATAAAAGGCACTATATACGAATTGTCACATTTGACCCAGTCGTTTCACAGATAAAAGTCAAAGTTTGAGGTCCTGTCTCTTAAATAACCTTTACAGTGTTTCAAGGGGCGTTAAACCTAAACAATATGAGTGGTTGGCGGGTGCTCAGTGTTTTTTCCGGTGTGTTTTCTCCTTCTTCCTTATTTTACACCTTTTGTCCTTTCTCTCCTTCTCTTTTGTGTCTGTTGCTCTCTTGTAGTAACACCTTTAATCTTCGACATTTACATGATCTAATTGTTACAACACTTGCTCATCAACACCGTTGTGTTACCTTTACTTATATCATATTGAAACTCTGTAGCACCTCAGATCTTCGACATTTACATGACCTTATTGTCAGGGGCGTGGCGTCACTTCCAGAGAAGGTGGCGCCATGAACAAATTTATCACAACGAATAGTATTGCCTACTTATTACAGGCCTACTTATTATATGCGAGAAGAACAGATAAGTGCTGGTACAATCTTGTATATAGATCGAGAGAGAGTTCAGCGCTCAAGATGCGCATAATCACATCACATCTAATCACACACACAAAACAATAACTTCCAACTGATCAACAGAAAACCACTCATTCACAGTCAAGAACTCGCATGCACTATTGCCCTCGGGGCGTCTTGACATAATGACCCCATTCCCTGATTCCTTGCAGTTCTGGTTTCTAGAAAGCAGACAATAAAACCTATTTTTAGACAGCTCGCTACCATGCCATGTGGCCATGTCCAGGCTAACTACCACTCCATCCCCTCCCAACCATACAGGCGCCAAATCCATCTTGGCCCTTTGGCCCAACAGTACAATCTCTTAGTGTGATGGGATGGGAGTACCTGTTGTAGTATTTTTAGCTGAGTTATATTCTTGGTGATATCTCTTTTGTCTTCCGCCAAACGTCTGGATGGGGTATTAAAGAAACTTTTTTGCTATTCTTGGAAAGAAAACCCTGTTTTCAACTGATTGAATCAAATACTTTTTAGATCATTTTGAATTATTTTGACCAGACTTTACACCTAAACAATGAACACCCAGATGGGTTCAGGCAGAGACACTGGTTCAGGTTAGGCCGATCTGGGTTCGGCGCCCTCGGTGACGTCAGACGTAGGGAACGAAAGACGCGGGGAGACCCTTGCGACCGGCAACGGGAGGCTTACCCTGGGCTTACCCACCCTCCTCCCACTAGCCTAATTATAGATACCTTAACTAAAGACTGGAGTACTTAGGAATAAGAGATTGGTTCGAAAACAATAATGTGATATTTTGTTAGGTTTGGGAACATCGTATTCCCTGTTTTGAAGATCCTTTCTCCATTTCAAAGGGTGGCGCCATGGCGCCATTTGCGCTTGGAGAGCCACGCCACTGCTTATTGTGTTACAACTTTAACTCATCTGTACTTGAAATACATAGCAACTCTTACTCTGATCGTCGGCATTTACATGACCTTATTATGTTACAACTTTAACTCATCTGTACTTGAAACACATAGCAACTCTTACTCTAATCTTCGGCATTTACATGACCTTATTGTGTTACAACTTTAACTCATCTGTACTTGAAATACATAGCAATTCTTACTCTAATCTTCGGCATTTACATGACCTTATTGTGTTACAACTTTAACTCATCTGTACTTGAAACACATAGCAACTCTTACTCTAATCTTCGGCATTTACATGACCTTATTGTGTTACAACTTTAACTCATCTGTACTTGAAATACATAGCAACTCTTACTCTAAACGTCGGCATTTACATGACCTTATTGTGTTACAACTTTAACTCATCTGTACTTGAAACACATAGCAATTCTTACTCTAATCTTCGGCATTTACATGACCTTATTGTGTTACAACTTTAACTCATCTGTACTTGAAACACATAGCAACTCTTACTCTAATCTTCGGCATTTACATGACCTTATTGTGTTACAACTTTAACTCATCTGTACTTGAAACACATAGCAACTCTTACTCTAATCTTCGGCATTTACATGACCTTATTGTGTTACAACTTTAACTCATCTGTACTTGAAATACATAGCAACTCTTACTCTAATCTTCAGCATTTATATTATTATGACCTAATTGTTATAACATTTACCCACCAAGAGCGCTGAGTTACAAGTACTTGAAACACAATGCAGCTCGTGTAAAGTGCCCCATACACTCTCAAATTTGTTTAGCAAAACATTTTTTTAATCAATTTCTTTTTGACAGTTTGACGTTTGCCCGACACGTTCAAATCTTTTTGTTAAACATTAGTTTGTGTCAAGAGTTTGTAATGGACGGACCAATAGCGTTGGATCTTGCGAGGAAAAACAAAAAGGAAAAGAAAGTAGGCCAAATGTGAGGCAGCGTGGCGGAATCAGGCTCTCGTCAATTTTGGGGCATGTGGAGATATTCGTATCATCTTAAAGCTTGTTCACCTGTCTTTATTTGCATGAAATAAATATCCTATTATCTTGAATACAAGTCGAAAGAAGGAGACGGGGATCACCTGTTTTCAGAGGTAAGATTAGTAAGAAAATGGCCGCCAAAGATAAGCTATTTAATTAGCTTAAGAGTCCGCGGTAACTGAAAATTTACATTTTGTTCCTTTAATCAACGCTTTTCAGAAAAATCCACACAGAAATGTGTTCTTTAATGGGCATGAAAGGTGTTGAGAAAAAAACACAAAAATTTGATAAAAATTAACAAAAATGCAAGTTTCTTCACTTTGATTATTTTGACGAGAACCTGATTCCACCACGCTGCCTCACATTTAGGTTTCCCCCTGTGACCGTGCCGGTGTTTCTTGACAACGCAGGAATAAAAGAGCACCAAAAAACAAAACAAAAACACAATGAAGGCTCGTAGACATCATCTGCACCGGCCCCAGACTTTTGAGAATCATCCAATTTCCTCAACTACCTTCGAAAACTCGTCCGCGTTGAGTTAATTTTCTATTTAAATTTTTCTTTTGTGGTACCTGCATACCACTCCCCGTATTTCAGCAGCAGAGCGTCATAGGCAGCTTCTTTTTAATCTCAGCCACATATTCTTTACTATTAACTGTCCATAGTTCGGGCAAACTCTGGTACACTTCAATGAGCTCCAGAATATTTTTTCATCCTTTAGTGGTGCCATGATGATGAGTGAAAAGTAGATTTCTTCTATCCGGCAGCAACTGAAAAAAGAATGTTTGCACAAAACAATTTGATGAAGCCCACACACACTCAAATAGTTGGACGGTTTGATAAAAAATATCAACTGAAAACTGATCCGTCAAATATTTGACATCAAATTATTTTGACCATCAAACACGCCCACACACGATCAAAAACCTATCCAAAATGTGTGTCAAACATATTTGATCAAACCATCATACAAAATTGAGCGTGTATAGGGCACTCAACACCTCTAATTTTGGGAATTTACATGACCTCATTGTCACCACATGTTCTCACTAGGAGCGCTGTGTTACCTGTACTCCCAAGAGCCACCCTCTGTTCTAAATCGTTGCAGCCCGGACGGTCACACAGGAACTTGCAGCGGGTCCAGCATTTCAGGGCTCTCTGAGGCAGGGATGCGTCAATCCACGACAGGAATGTGTAGTGTGCACAGTTTCCCTTGAAACTCTATACATGTCGTTGTAAGTAAATATGTAAGTTTATTTGTGTGTAATGCAGTAAAAGTAGCCGAAGTGTTTAAGGTGGGGATTAACAATTTCCTTTACTACCACTATTAATTCTAAAATCATCACCTCTCTCAGATCAATGACTTACATCTATAATCCTGGAATCCCTATCCGCTATTACAGTTAATTGATATACTAAGTGTGCATGTAATACACTATTGGACACAATCATATGCACTTTTTTCAACTAATCAGATGGCGTCAATCTCATAGAAATGGGCAACGGAAAAAAACAACCAACAAAACAAACAATTTCCTTTGATGGGCAAAATTCAATCAACAAAAAATTAAGTGAAATTCATCTTCAATTTCATGAGGGTTGCACCTCTCACGTAAAGATGATTTTTTAAAAAGATTTCCACTGATATAGATTGTTATTTAATGGAAGGCTATACATGACGCTGATTGGTAATTGGTAACGCAACCGTTAACTTAGCCCAGCCCTTACTAGCCTGACTCGTGTAGTCTCGCATCAGTGGCGAACGGTCCACATCATCAAATAACCACTGCTTCCCTTCCTAATTTTGGAACATCGTCACAGTCAATTTCACCCAGACCTCATAAATTAAATGTGATAAGACGTTCACAATCACCAATGAGCAGTCGCCTATGCTTAACATCCAAAACTGTTTCATTGCCACGGAAACACCCTGTTGACCCCTTTCGGGCCACTCCATAAGCAGTCACAAGCTTTGATTATGTAAGCTTAAAGTGAGGCTTGAAGAGCCTACAAAAGAGTTGACGGGAACATGCGCACAACCTTCAAATCTGTTTCATTTCCACATAATAAATACCCTGTCCACCCCTTTCGAGCCACTTTCATAAGCAGCCACAAGCACTGATAATGTAAGGTAACTATTATTAGACTGGTCGAGTCTACCTACAAAGGTAAGGGGAACTAGATCTAACTCCTAATAATCTTATGACTGCTGTCGATGCTTGTTTGTTTGTTTTTTCCGTTACTTTTTATCGCCCTATAATCAGATCGTGACCTCGATTATGACACCGGCTCCTGGTCGCGAAAGGCTGGATCTAGATCTAGACAAATTCAAAAACAGCCAATTTTGAAATAAAAAATGATAATTGTCATTGTCACGTATGACTTGTAGTATTGACATCTCTGCTTCTTTGTTTTTGTCATTTAGTCTTAGTTGGAATAAATATTTAATGAGATACTTTCCCGATTATTGTCTCAAGTAAGATTCTTGTGTGACATCTCTATAATCTAGTTCCTGGCATATTATTATGCATGTGATTGTAAGCCTACGTGTGTGTGTGCATGTGTGTGCGTGTGTGTGTGTGCACGTGCGCTTGTGTGTGTGTGTGTGTGTGTGTGTGTGTGTGTGTGTGTGTGTGTGTGTGTGTGTGCGTGTGCGTGTGTGTGTGTTTGTGTGTGTGTTTACACGTGGTGAAACACAAAACCAATGTGCCTGGATCTGGACAATAAAGATGTATCTTATCTTAACTTACCTATCTATCTATCTATCTATCTATCTATCTATCTATCTATCTATCTATATATATATCTATCTATCTATCTATCTATCTAGCTAGCTATCTATCTATCTATCTATCTATCCATATATCTATCAATCTATCAATCTATCTATCTATCTATCTATCTATCTATCTATCTATCTATCTATCTATCTATCTATCTATCTATCTATCTATCTATCTTTCAAATGGTTGTAGGCCCTGTTTCAGCTTGTCGATTTTACTCCCAATTACTACGAACTGCAAGTAGCGCATATGTTTAGTTTAGTTTTAGTAAGAGTGTTACGGCGCTTATAGCGTAATAAGGTCCTATATGTGAGGAGACGAATAGATGTGTCTGTCACAAGAGAGTAACATACTTTTCAAAAAAGGAGGAGAAATGAGGACGATAGATGTTTGATAGGAAAAAAGGAGCAAACCACACCAGACCACCCGCAAACCACCCACTCGCATAGGTTTACCGCAAGAAACTAAGGTTTTTCACAAAAGAAATAATTATTCATGTCAAATTAGAGTTAATAAAATTCATGTCAAATTAGTGTTAACAAAGATCGTACAATATAACAATATAGTTCACTCCTCTCTTTGAGCCAATTAAAAAAGTGTCCCCAAAATCCGGAGGGAGTCTTCCTTGAAAAAGTGCCCGCTTTCCGAACAGAGTTACCCTTCTTGTGTGAAAAACAATAAAAGTGAAACCAACAAATTGTGCTATTCCTATTCTTCTTCTGGAGAAACGAAAGAGAGCTTCAAAAGAAAGACTGCAGCGCCATCTGAACCAATGCGCGGACTTCTGAGAACAACTTTTTGGCGAGTGAGCTATCTTGTTATGTGCGATCTTTGGTATTAACATGTATCCATGGGGATCCCTCATGTTGGATTGAGAGTTATTGAACAATATTTCAATTATCGTTGTATCTATTAATTTATGCCTTAGCCATCTTTTCTCTACTTCATCTCCCCCCTCCCATCCCCCAACCCTAAACCCGTTATCTCCACATCCCATCCCTACCCCTCCCCCTTCTTTTTACACACACACAGCTAGACACGCTCACGCGCACACGCGCGCACGCACACACACACACACACACACACACA
>NW_004797722.1:467019-469571 GCF_000002075.1 Aplysia californica | reverse complement strand
CACACACACACACACACACACACACACACACACTCACAAAAGCTCTAAAGCTCAGTACCACCACGACATGCATAAATTTCAACAACAAAAAATACTGAGAGAAGCCCACGTTGACAGCTCACTAACAGGCAGTGGCGGTGGGTGGACCAAGATTTGGGTGGGGCTTAGGTTGCTTTCACTTCTTTACCACCAAATAGCAAGCAATCAGAACAAAACAGTGGGGATTTGTCCATACTCACGGCGAGCCACGGCACTTTGAGAACCATTCAAACGAGAAGAGTCACCTTTGTCTTCCTTCTCTTTGTTCTACTTTTAATTCTTCTGGATGCTGGGGACGAAAACGCTTCACCTCCAAACTTCTCTAATTAATTTTCCTCTGATTAAAAGGTTGCCTCAAAAGTAGTTTGATGTAATTAATAGCTGTTAAATCTTAGCGGCACACACACAAACATGTATACATAGCACTCCACGAACTGGATTAGGCCGTGTAGTCGAGGAAAATTTGGTGTTGTTTTCTCCGTTTTATGACTTTTGCTATCGTCGTTTTCTGCTCTTTCCACCAATACACATTTAGATATATATATAGCACTCTCTCCCGCTCTTGGTTGTCCCTGATATGGCCTATACTATGTGCCGATAGTTACATAAAAACACAGGACCCGTCAACTCTGCTGCGTTTTCCTGGGAGTTTTCTTCATTTGTCCTGTGCAATGACAAGGGGGGGGGGGCTTGATTGTTTATTGGGGGGTTGTATGGGACTATAAGAAGTCAATCATTTCTATCTCCCCTCCTTCGTTTTTGTGTTTGTTACTCGCTCGTAACACCTCTAATCTTCGGCACTTAAATGACCTTATTGTGTTGCAAGTGCCGTAAAAATCTTACAACATTTTTTTTTGTTTTTGTAACTAATCGACCCCAGGAAACAGAACTAGACCACACCTGGGCGCCCGCCAACCACTCGTCCTGACAAATCAACAAGAAACAAACAAAAAGGAATAACAATGGGTAATATCAAACTGACTTTGTGCCGTCAGGCCCATACATTTCATATATAATAATATGGGACCTTCACAAAGTAAGGAACAGAGATCCATTCTGCACTTTTTAGTGGAAATGATACATGCATCATCCATCTGCTTCGTCTCCGGTGTTCGTTTTGTTAGAGCTTAGCATGTCTCTAAAGTCAACCTCAACTGGAGTACCATACATCTGTTGCAAATGCTGCGTGCAACTGATCTGCCGTACAAGATGGCGTACAAACGGACATCTTGTATGTAGTAAATATACACTGCTTTTGAAAGTAGCACATGCACTCCAAGTCCAGAGTTTCCTATTTACGGGGCTGGGTAGGCTGCTTACTTTACTCTGCACTATAATTATTCCATGCTCCTTTATTTCTATGATCCTTTGTTACCTTGTACTATTTATAATCCTCACGGGGATCTTGGGGATGGTTGTCGAAAGTTCTGGTGTGGTCTGCTCCTTCAACTTCTTTCTTCTACGTCTTACTGCTGTCCGAATCTAAATGTGCTTCCTGGCTCTGATTGGCCTTACAGGCTTGATAAAGCCTTACTCGATGTCAATGGCGAAAACACTATCACCATCATAGATACCACAACTACCGTCATCAATGGGGGATACAACTACAACATCAAAATCACCACCATGACCGAAAGCCCCTCATCGCCATCAACAACAAATATCAACCGCTACTTTTATCATGCACAATTCTACACGCTCATCAGCCAATAACCCCAAGCCACCTAATACTACATGTACGTGGTCAGTCCCAGAGATATAAATTTAAGTTTTCCTGTTCTGTAAAATCAACAATATGGGTGTATTCGCGGGATCCAGAACTGAAAAGGCAATCAGCAGAATGGAGAAACCCAGGATCACCGACCGCTACCCCAGAAGCTCGGCGCAAACAAGGTGCTTTGAAAATTATGCCCAATGTGTGTTTCTACCACAAAGGTCTGATTTTGAACTTGCTGATTCGCGTAGGCACAACATGCAATGTTAACTATTAGGTATTACAACAAGATAATTCTTCAAACAAAGCCGAGACCAGCAGTCAGAAGAAAGCGGCCGGGTCTTCTTGAGCAAGGTGTTGTCTTCCATCATGACAACACGCCTGTGCGCATTACTCAAAGGTCACCAATCTCCTGGACTCCTGGCAGTGAGAAATCCTTGAACATCTCCCCTATTCCGGAGACTTACACCATGCAACTTTTATCTCTTCCCTAAATTCAAAGAATTGAAGGACAGCAATAGGAAGACGAAGAAAAAATTAGGCTCGAAACAAATCTTGCGCTAAGGACTCTGGCCGAATCCGACAAGGTGACTGCGTTTGACCCCCGGCTAAATTGGATGAAAAAGTGCATTGAAACCAATAATTATTAAGTTCGTGAGCACGATTCTTTCCATCGTCTTGGCAGTAACGAAAAGTTTGTAAGCGACGTTTACTGTCTGAAAAGTGCCGTCGGTGGCCTAGTGGTTAGGCTCTCGGACTCGCAACCGTAAGGTCGTGGGTTCGAATCCCGTCAGGGGCC
>NW_004797722.1:462733-465113 GCF_000002075.1 Aplysia californica | reverse complement strand
TGTGTGTGTGTGTGTGTGTGTGTGTGTGTGTGTGTGTGTGTGTGTGTGTGTCTGTATAGATATGAGATAGATGGTGACTTCAGCACCTACCTGTACTCAACGATACAGAAGTACTGGCCCTGATCCGTGCATCTCACAGGGTAAATGGTAACTTTGATAATGAAACCATCCTGGCCAACAGAAAACTTCCAAGGCTGGGAATAGTTCCTCTGAGGGGAATGAAAACAACAACCATGTTCTCTGTGATTAGAACTGTAGATGTTTTGCGCTCCTGTCGACAAACCTCAGATCATTTAGGAGGCGGACTGTTTCGACTCTGTCGGTCAGAGGCCAACCCAGGCTGTTTTTTTTCATTTTCTTTATATGTGTTTAATTATCTTATCAGAGGCAAAGGCTGACTAGTTTGACAGGGTAATCAAAGTGAGACCAGGAACCAGATTATAGAGATGTCACACAAGAATCTTACTCGAGACTGCAACACTGAGTTGTGAAGTCTGAATTCATGTTCAACTGCCAAAATAATCGGGGAAGTATCTCATTAAATATATATTCCAACTAAAGCTAAATTTAACTGTAGATGTGAATAGACAAACAAAAACAAAGAAGCTGAGATGTCAATACTACAATAATACAAGACAAGGACAGTTCAAATTTTGATGGTTTTGTTTTTGTCTAGCTTTTCGCGGCCAGGAGCCGATGTCATAATCATGGTCACGATCTGACTATAGGGCTGTAATTATAAATCATGGGAAAAAAACAAGCACCTACAGCAGTCATGAGATTATTAGGAGTTAGTTCCCCTCACCTTTGTAGGTAGACTCGACAAGTGTAATATATGTAGTTATCTTACATAATCAATGCTTGTGGCTGCTTATGACGGTGGCCCGAAAGGGGTGAACAGGGTATTTGTTATGTGAAAATGAAACAGTTTTGAGTGTTGTGCTCATGTTCCCTCCCTTAAACTCTTTTGGTAGACTCTTCCAGCCTCACTTTAAGCTTACACAATCAAAACTCGTGACTGCTTATGTAGTGTCTCGAAAGGGGTGAACTGGGTATTTCTGTGGCAATGAAACAGTTTTGAATGTTAGGCACAGGCGGCTGTTCATTGGTGATTATGAACGTCATTTTACATTAATTTATGAGTTCAACGTGTATAGGTGAAATTAACGGTGACAATGTTCCAACATTAGGAAGGGGAGCAGTGATTATTTGATTATATGGACGTTTCGCCACTGTATCTTATTTGTATTTTATACGTTAGTCCTTAAAACGACAGGACTTCATATTTTCATTATATTCTTTAAAGAAAACTGTATGTGAAAGTGATCTTATGTCTTATGGAATGTAGAAGGGCTTAAAGTCGGTCTAAATACGTACCGACATATTAGTCCAGGGACTTGCAACCGCTCTGAACAGACGACCAGGCCCCTTGTATTTTACTAGTTGGACCTAAGGCAGAATGAGAAAGACGCAAGAGAATCTGTCACAAAGGCTTGCTACGAGCTTGAAATGCTTGAACCAAAATTTTAGGAGCAACAGTGAATAAGGAAACGGATTTTTTAAAAAAAGAATAAATAAATCATAAACTTAAAGAAAATTTCTGAACAAATTTTCAAAAACTGTGAGGTGCCACGAAGGCAATAGTTTGGGGCCGATAGGTCATCCCAAATATTTATTGTCAGCGGAGTGTATTATGTATTGTGGTTCCACCGGAAGCAATCTGGTACCTTTAGTGAATCCGGTGATGCGCAGTTGTCTCCTGAATACAGACCACAAGTGGGCACAGTGTGGCACGTAAATGTTGCACTATTGCGCTGGAAGGGCGGGCTTCTCCGGCATTCCATTGCAAGACCGCTATTTTATTGGGTTTTGTTTTATTTTGGAGCTCAAAGGCCCCGGCTTCGGGGAGCTCTGCCTCCTGCTTGTCCACTCTATGGGACATGAGGTCAGCGGTGGAAGAAAAGACAGAAGAATGGAGTGAGAAGTAAGGAGAAGTAGTAGACACACCAAAGAAGGCATCGGACATGGATTCGAGGGGGGTGGGGGGGTCTATGTGCCTACTTCGTCTTTGGAGGGGTTTCGCCTTGTGCAGATTGACCTATTTGTGTCACAGCGCGGTGGAATCTGGCGCTCGTCAATGTTTAGGCATGTGGGGTCATTGGTATCTTCTAAAAGCTTGCTCATTAGTTATTCCTGCTTCTCAATGAAAACAATAACTATCTATCTTGTACAGAAGTCGAAATTATTGCGATTGAAGGAGGTGAGGGTCGATTTGATTCAGAGGTAAATAAACGAGAAAATGTCCGCTGTAAGATCGTGGGTTCCAT
Source organism: Aplysia californica (assembly GCF_000002075.1). Classification (NCBI taxonomy): domain Eukaryota; kingdom Metazoa; phylum Mollusca; class Gastropoda; order Aplysiida; family Aplysiidae; genus Aplysia; species Aplysia californica. The sequence goes on along the minus strand of NW_004797722.1, from coordinate 462,786 downwards.
ATCTTTTGAAAATGTACATTTTTGTGCCTTCTTTCAACGTTTTTCCAATTAAA
>NW_004797722.1:454433-459950 GCF_000002075.1 Aplysia californica | reverse complement strand
GGAAAGTGTCCGTTTGTACAGGTGGTCGTCTTATAGAGGTGGCCGTCAGGGCAGGTTCGACTGTAGTATTATTATTAAGGAGGAGGAATTCCGCAACGAGCGACCAATATGAAACGGATAAAAATAGAGAGTTGTTAGGGTTAGGCTGAGGCTTAGGGACAGGGGTAGAGGTGTGGGTAGGGGTTGTGACAGGGGTATGGGTAGGGGTTGGGATAGAGGTATGGGTAGGGTTAGGGTCTGGCCCGGGGTAGGCCTAGGGCTAGGAGGATAGGTCTTTCCTTGTCATAACAAATTCCAATGACTATACATTACCATATCATCACAGCGTCCATATCATGTGTGCTCAACGTCATCTTTGTTTAGATCTACAAGTAAGTGCGCTTTTGTGCTGTGCGTATCTATTATATATTTGGCAACTTGGAAACACACGTGTCATTTTTCCAATAAAACTACGACAGCTACAGAGTTGAAAGTTGGCAAGCACCTGCAAAAAAAATAGATAGGGCCCGATGACGGAGCCTGATTTCTTATTTATTCATTTCCTGAATTTAGAAAAATATATTTGACAAAAAGTTCCCGTCCTTCTTTAGCCTTTTTTATTATTTCACTGAGAAACGAAACAAAACTGCGTATGCTGTCCTCCACAGCGGAAGTGCTGGAAGTGATATTTCGCGAGGCGCATTTTGTTTTGAGAGTATAGATCTAGACCTTCTCATTTTTTGTATCTCAAGATTGTTGCTCCATTTCAGTAGAGTGTTACGTGTAAATTTAGATTTAGTAGGCCAACGACTTTCAGTTGATGCAAATGCACCGATCATTCCTTTCACCAAAAGGGGGCCCAGCTAGTTTAAAACTAAGTCCCTAGTTCAGAAATGTGTTCAATTTACTAAACCAACACCAAAGATTATGCTTTTTTTTTGTCCGTTGCATCATAAAGTTTTGTTTCGTCTTTGGTGAAGCGAAGTATTCAATGTTTCATAACAACTGTTGTTATTCCGCACAGCGATTAGCTGTTCGCTCTGCAGGATTTCTTGTTTACTTATCGATATCATCCGTGGTCTCTGGCGTAATATATAAACAATCTTCTCTTCCCTCAAATTGTAGCATGCACGGTGAAACGCAATAAAGTGTTACAATAAATTGCCACACTTTGAGAGAACAGCAGCCTTTTTGGTCTTTTTAATTCATTTTTTTCTGATGCAAACACAAGTACTTTCAATGACAAGACAATCGACGCTGCGGTTCCCATTCGATTAAGGGAAACAATCCCATTATTGTACCATTGTTTTCAGTAGTTACATGAGCTATTTCTCTTTACTGTGTCTTCATTTTGAGAGTCTCTCCGGTCTTGAGATTTTAACACATTGCTGACGACGCGATTTTTGTTCTTCTCGAGAGTAAATCTTTTTCATGTGGACTTTGCTCCGTAATTTGTTGTTTGATTTCAATGTATGTGCTATTGCACTGCAGTCTGAGCTCCTGTAGTCTACTGTAAAGCAGAACTGGATTTTCAATGTATGTGCTATTGCATTGCAGTCTGAGCTCCTGTAGTCTACTGTAAAGCGGAACTGGATTTTCAATGTATGTGCTATTGCACTGCAGTCTGAGCTCCTGTAGTCTACTGTAAAGCGGAACTGGATTTTCAATGTATGTGCTATTGCACTGCAGTCTGAGCTCCTGTAGTCTACTGTAAAGCGGAACTGGATTTTCAATGTATGTGCTATTGCATTGCAGTCTGAGCTCCTGTAGTCTACTGTAAAGCGGAACTGGATTTTCAATGTATGTGCTATTGCATTGCAGTCTGAGCTCCTGTAGTCTACTGTAAAGCGGAACTGGATTTTCAATGTATGTGCTATTGCACTGTAGTCTGAGCTCCTGTAGTCTACTGTAAAGCGGAACTGGATTTTCAATGTATGTGCTATTGCACTGTAGTCTGAGCTCCTGTAGTCTACTGTAAAGCGGAACTGGATTTTCAATGTATGTGCTATTGCACTGTAGTCTGAGCTCCTGTAGTCTACTGTAAAGCGGAACTGGATTTTCAATGTATGTGCTATTGCATTGCAGTCTGAGCTCCTGTAGTCTATTGTAAAGCGGAACAGGATTGACAAGTTATTTTCTTGCTCAATGAGTTTTATAATCAAAATTAAGCCTTTGATTTTTTTTATTATTGAACGTGTATCAGTATTCAAATGTTACTGACTCCTTGTGTGTTCTTCATCGTTGACTTCTTTTTCAGGGTTTGTTATGGGGTGAATGGGAGGTGAATGTGTCTGCCAGTGTCCTGGAAAAAAAGAATTACCAAGAAGACTATTTCTTCAAAGATTGTTGCAAACGTTAAAGTGTTTGGTAATGAAATTTGAAATCCAAATGTGTTGCTTGGTCAATCAACACGTGGCAATATACCTCTATAGTGCGGTCAAAAATTCGTGATACAATTTATCCTCAAATTCTCTTAAACGGGTGAATCAATATCGTCCACACTTTGCACAGCAGTTTGTATCAATTTGTCTTAACTTAGTCATATTTTTCCACAACAATTGAGGTTAGATTAAAAAACTTTTCTTCATGAATTATATAAACTACTATAAAGCTCTTTCACACAGAAAATAGGATTGTTCACAGCACTTCCCGCTTCTCACACACATTTTGCATACATATATAGGGCTACGTCACTGCTAACCTATGACACTTCTTTGTGGCAAAACTTGTTACAAGAAATTGATTTTAAAATGAACACATTTTTTGCACTAAAAGTAAAAGTTCTCAAAACATGCGTTCAATAAAGATAGTGCCTCGATTAGAAAAAATGACGGGCTTGCTTTTAAAAGCGATATTGCCCCTTGTAAAATCTGTAAAACCACCCACTTTGATTTTTTATTAGTATTTATTTAGGAATTTTCCAGAATATAGCTAACAGGTGTATACAAAAATATTGATCTGTTAAGACAAACTGAAGCAAGTCAGTGTGCAAAACCTGGAGAGTCCATGTTCGAGAGTCTAGGAAATATTTGCCCACAAGCTGCACCACGAATTTGTGACCGCACTATAGGCACAAAACGAGTCACTTTACGAGTAAGTTAATATGTTATACTCGAGACGGAACCCATGATGCAAAGATCCGCCTCCTACTGATTCAGCTAGAGAGTTCAAACAACTCATTCATGTGTCCCCTGATCCAGCAGTGAAGAGTTCCCGACAGTTCCTGTAACGACTTGAACCCAATTTGTTTGCGCCGTTGTCAAGCATCACACACTGTTGAGTAAGCTACGGAGTGGAGTGCCCATGGGGAGATTGGAACTCTAATACAAACCGATCGCCCGACTGCCAATGGGCAGTGGGTAGTACGCCATGCCGCTCTCACTGTGTCTTTTATGCCATTGGGTTTATAGGGTGTATGTGGTGTATGTGACGCGATGCTACTTGTCTGTATGGAACCTCATACCATGACGCCTTTCGACAGCAAAATAATTAATGGAGAGAAACGAACGTGAAAGGAATCGACGGTGCCGAATGGCATAACGAAATGAAGGTTCCATAATGAACAATAATGTACACAACTGGGTCAAAGCTGTACTCTGTGGGGCCTCTATTATCCTAAAGAATAGTATTATAGTTTTGACATGTGATTTGAGAGCTGTCTCTCCTGTGTCTGAGTCTGTGTATTTTTTAAGGCTTTATTTCGTTTGTACGTGAATTGGGTACTCTTAAAGCTAGTGCATATTGTGTGTCTTGAAAGGACGTGCAGTCAGTATTGTGACAATTGTTTATACGTTTATAATATACTGAATTTCACATCTATTGCAGTGGGTGGTTGGCGTGTGCTCTAGTGTTATCAAACATCCGTCGTCCTGATCGCGTCTCCTTCTTTTCTTTGCATTCTACTTTTAACTTTCATGTAACGAATCTAATCTTCGGCGCTTTTGCGACCTATGTGAGTTGCAAGTGCCTCAGAAACTCTGTTTACCACAAGCAAGTGGTAAAATCGTTAACAACAGTAAGTAGTTTAGTCTGACTAAATCTAGTTCACCTAGTTTTGAGCCATCCTAGCGTAACATAATGGAATCTCATACCGTGACTCCTTTTGACGTTGGAAAAATTAATTGAGAAAAAGTAATGTGAAAGGAATTTACCATGTTGAATAATAAAATGACACAAAGACAGAACATAACATTATTATTCACGACTATAAAAAAGCTGTAATTTGTAAGGTCTCCATTAAGCTACCAAAAAAATGAATATTAGATTTGACGAGATTGGAGAGCTGTTTGGCCTTTATCTGAGTCTGCGTATTTCATAAGATGTTTTATGTGTGGGTGCGTGCCATGTATCCTTAACGTTTGTACATAATATTATTTCTTGCTTGAGCGGGAGGGAGGGGTGGGGTGGGGGGGGGTACAGGAGATCCACATAATGCAAAATGCATATGTCTTGTCTGGCGTATTAGGAAAAAAATGCTACATATGTGGCGAAACCTGTGAACTTGAAGGACAGACTGCTCTCAAATCGCTCATCGAAGCAACACATGTAAATATTATAATAAATAGGACAATGTGTTTAAAAGAAACTTTGGTTTCATGTTACCCTTGCTCTTGATGTCAACAGCTCTGCAGACATCTGAGACATCTTTGTTGTGGAAAATTATGTGTTTATGTGTGTGTATTTGTGTATGCGTGCACATGCGGTGCACTGAAGTATGTGAGTACACGTGCAATGTGCGTGTCTGAAAGTACAAAATGGACGTAGTATGGGAGTGCATGACGTGTATATGCATGTGTAATAGGTATCTGTATGCGTTTACTTGGGTGGTAAGGGGACTGAGTAGTGTGCATGTATATCGTCAGCAAGCTGTTCAAAATAATGTACTAAGCCCATAAAACATTTTTTCAGCAGAGTGAAAAGAAAAGTTCTTTCTTTTAATTAACAATTGAACCTACTCTACGTATCTTGTATTTTCTTCTTTTTTTGAGGGGGGTGGTGGTTTTGGCTTTGTTGCTGTTTCTGTTGCTGCTGCTGTTGTTGTTGTTGTTGTTGTTGTTGTTATTATTGTTGTTGTTGTTGTTGTTGTTGTTGTTGTTGTTGTTGTTGTTGTTGTTGTTTTTGCATTTAAAAACTGCAGTTTAAAAAATAACAACTTTGGGCTTAGTGCATCTGAACATCCAGCCAACAGTAAGTGCTGTATATTATGTCAGTGTCCCTGTGTGGCCCTGTCTGTACGCATACACAAAAGGAGGACCCAAATTTACACGTCCCCCGAACATTCTGCGTTGTTGGATATATTCCCAGAGCGTATTCTAAGCAAAGGAACATAACTACCCGATCCGGAACAATGCCAAATGAAGCATCGACTCAGAAATTGTGCAGTGACATCAGCCAGTTCTAAACAGGAATTAGACAAAGAACAGTACCGATTACATTGCCAGTCTTTAGAATGTCCCATCGATTTTTGGGGTGTGTTTAAAGAACGTAAATCTACCCCACTGTTATTTGTGTCTGTTGTCTAAGGCTTAGAATAATAAT
>NW_004797722.1:447731-449003 GCF_000002075.1 Aplysia californica | reverse complement strand
AACAACAACAACAACAACAACAACAACAACAACAACAACAACAACAACAACAAAAACAACACCACCACCAACAGTCAGTTGCAACAACAAAAACAACAACAGCAAAAACAACACCACCACCAGCAGTCAGTTGCAACAACAACAACAATATCCCCCACCAAAGCAGCAACACCAACTACTACAACGGCAGCACAAGGAAGATGATAGCACAAAAATGACAACGATAGCGTACACCACAGCAAAGAGAACAAAGGCAAACAAATAAAGTGCTCTGCCAAAAACAGCTCAAGTTATTTTTTTCTAATAGATCGTGATCGATCGAGGGTAGTTAAACCTGCCTTGCGTAGGTCTAATAAAACTAGATACCCCAAATTTGGCAGGGGTCTATAGTAAGACAAAATTAATTGTCTAAAGTAACCAGTCCGTGAAAAGGGGAAGATGGTGTTGTGTTTCGTTCAGCTTCGTGTGGCGAGAAGACTGTGATTCTTTACCGCTCTGCAAACGGCTCTACCAGCTCGATTTGTCTCAATAACAGCGTCGATTTTGTGCGAAGAAGTCCTGGTCCTGTACAGTTGAGTACAACTTTATGATTTTATGCAATGTCTCTGTTTTAATTGTTTCATTTTAACTCAAATCTTCAATACTTCGATATATGGGATAGATCTGAGTAATTAATGGTTTGCTGGATCAAATCCAATACGCTCAGCCGATTTATGAGATATTTTGATGTTAAAACCGGTGTTCGGGCCAGAATGGTGCCTTTTGTATTCTTATCAATTTTTTTAAATTGACAAACAAGAAGTTGTTTGTTTGTGTGTGTGTGTTTGTGTGTGTGAGTGTGTGTGCGTGGGTGTGTGTGGGTGTGTGTTGTTGTTGTTGTTGTTGTTGTTGTTGTTGTTGTTGTTGTTGTTGTTGTTGTTCTTGTTCTTGTTCTTGTTGTTCTTGTTCTTGTTGTTCTTGTTCTTGTTGTTGTTGCTGGGTTTTTTAAATTCTGAACTTACGACTTTCCTTTAAAATCTTATTTGTTTTGAATTATTATATCCGAGCATGGACTCTGCACTTATTACATTGCCCCTGTGATCGTAGTGGGAAAACTAAGTTTCGTGTCCTTTTGAATGTCCAGGATATTTAAGATAAGATAAATAAGATAGGATAAGATAGTACTTTATTATCCCAGAGGGAAATTTTCCTTGGCTGTACAGGACCGTAAAAACACATGCAGGTATACATTTAAAAAATTAAGTCATATATATAACTCTCATTAAAACTCAA
>NW_004797722.1:443706-444981 GCF_000002075.1 Aplysia californica | reverse complement strand
TCTCTCTCTCTCTCTCTCTCTCTCTCTCTCTCTCTCTCTCTCTCTCTCTCTCTCTCTCTCTCTCTCTCTGTACATATTTTTCTCTCCCTCCTACCGTCTCTCCCTCCGCTCGCACCAGTTTAGCTGTAAATCTTCTTTTTTTTTTTAGATCTTTGATCAATTCCTCTTTCATACTTTCATATTATTACGGCCACCCACCTCTCTCACATACGTGTCTCCCCATATTATCCCCCCCGTCTCATTTATTTTCCCCAACCTCAGCAAAGGTATACAGCTATGACATGCACGCTTTCTAGCCTAAGATCAAATCAATAAGGACAAGAGCATGTCCAGTCTTGACAATGCTTCAATATTTCAGAGAAAACTACTTTCATTTTCAGTATCGTGCTTCATCGATCTTCGGAGTTGGCCAAGCTGTTTTCAATATGTTCCAATGAACGTCAGATTGGTTTTTCTTTTTTCCCCCTCTTGTTTCTAATTACATTTTCTTTCTTCCTTTCTTTCTTTCTTCCTTTCTTTCTTTCTTCCTTTCTTTCTTTCTATCTTTCTTTCTTCCTTTCTTTCTTTCTTTCTTCATTTCTTTCTTTCTTTCTTTCTTTCTTTCTTTCTTTCTTTCTTTCTGTCTTTCTTTCTTTCTGTCTTTCTTTCTGTCTTTCTTTTTTCCTTTCTTTCTTCCTTCCTTTCTTTCTTTCTTTTTTCTTCCTTTCTTTCTTTTTTCCTTTCTTTCTTTCTTCCTTTCTTTCTTTCTTTCTTTCTTTCTTCCTTTCTGTCTTTCTTTCTTTCTGTCTTTCTTTTCTTACTTGGTTTCTCGAATATATTGTCGAAACTTTGATGTGTCATCGTGACAATTTTCCAGTGTTTTTTATTCACATAACCAAAGTCAGCTAAAGGAAAGCAATCCTGTAGTACATTATGACATTACAAGCAATACGATGTCGCTGATGCGTCTCCCAAACACTCCTAGTTGACTCATAATACAGGGCAAGAAAAGGTTTTCTGCAATATCAAACTCGTTTTACATCATTTCCATTAGATTAATTAGTTTTTCTTGTTACTTTTTATCTTTTTATACAGTTCTGTAAATGAGGCAAATGAAAGAGTTTTCTGCAATATTAAACTCGTTTTGTGTTCCCATGAAGAAAATTTTCCTTTTTGCTTGTTACTGTTGATCAAGTCCTATGAGGGAGGGAAAAATGGAATGGATGCGGTGAATTAAGATATATTGATGACTAGAAATACTTCTATCTTCCCCTCTCTCTCTCTCTCTCTCTCTCT
>NW_004797722.1:439152-441944 GCF_000002075.1 Aplysia californica | reverse complement strand
TGTGTGTGTGTGTGTGTGTGTGTGTGTGCGAGCGTATGTATGTTTGTGTGGTGAAACACCAAACTAACATGGCAGTCCCTGGACCATTAGGATTAATATTATCCTATTTCGACTAGGTCTGTCTAAGTTTACAGGAAGTGAAACAGCCAACGATAAATTTTAATGCAAACGTAACACAGCAGAAAATCACTTTGGTCATTATCTTTTCTCTTTGGTTTATTTCACAGGAAATTGTTCTATTTTGACGAATCGTTACTGACCACTGTGTCTACGAGCACAACACCGACAACCACTTCCGGGTCAGTGTGCGTCAAGACATGCCCGGATGCAGTGGCTGACGTAACGGCCATGCAGGCCTTGGCCAGCACCGGAACTAAGCTCTGCCGCTATGACGTCAGTACTGCTAGCTATTTTGACGGCGCAGCTGACGGTACCGACACGTGCCCGAATGTACCTGTGGCCAAGACGTGAGTATTCCTTCTCACTGTTAGCATTTTGTTCGTGGGTTTTTTTTAATGTAATTTGAATTTAATTCTTCAACGCAATACTTTCGCTTTGGTGTTCTGTTTGTATGTTGTTTTGTTTGTCTGTCTATTTGTTTTGTTTGTTTGTTTGTTTGATTGTTTATCCGCTTAGTAGCTATGTACATGCAATTCATAAATTGTTATTTATGTTTTTTCTTGAAATTAAATGCCCTGTTTTTGTTTTCATAGTCTTCCGTTTGTTTGTTTGTTCGTCCGTTTTGTTTCTTAACCATGTGCTTATAACGTTGTTTCATTAATCCATTTTGTTCTTTACTTTTTCTTTACACACCGTCATCAGTTATAAGATTCAAAAATACAATACCGTTGTATAAAGGATCCCGGCTGTACACGTCATGCACCGTTTCAGAGCCAGACCATTTCGTTTTCGGGCGGACAGAACGCGAGTTTCCGGGTAAAACATCCGGGGAAGTTCAAGAAAAGTCGTGACTCTCGGGAGTTCGAGAAAAGTCGTGACTCTCGGGAGTTCGAGAAAAGTCGTGACTCTCGGGAGTTCGGAATCTCAAACTTCCACGTCACGTGATTCTTTTTTATCATTATTTTTAAATTTTTAAAACATTTTTTTTTTGCCTGGGGGTTGAGCCAGTAAAGCTGCATTACGATTATTCTATTGAGGAGTAACGGTTAAGATCTTCGCCATCGCCAGCAAAAGACATGAGTTTGATCCGCTTGAGGAAAGTCTATTTTATTGAATATATCTCTGTCTTTGTAGTGAATTTATGCATGCCACTCAGGATTGAAGCAACCCGCCTCCTATATTTTCTGACTTGTCGTGTCGACAGCGGGAGTTCAGAACCTCAAACGTACACATCATGTGCCTTTTTGCCTCGTACTGAGCCCCAGTAGCATAGAAGGGGAAGGGGCTAAAGATTGACCAACGCTTGCAACGAATCAGTGAGTCCAAAAGATGTCGAGGCTAAACTCTTCCATCATCATGTGGGCGCCCGAGGTCCGATCTTTCCAAATCGTCTTGCATAAAGTTTTACAGTGTCTGTACAACAAGATCATAATTGTCTCAGCGGATATTTTAGGCATCTATCAACGTAATTTAGAGAATTTAGGAGGCGGACTTCTTCGGCCTTTCCTGCCATGGCCAACCGGAAATAAGATGGAATCAACGTCCCAGCCGTCAAACGGGGATCCTCGATTTTAAATAGAAAAAAAAACCAACACAGAAATTGAACTCACGTCTTCTTGGTGCCATGACGAAAGGCCTAACCGCCACACCACAGATGATGGCAAAACACAATTGTACTGAAGCCTTACAAACGACATCAAAACGTAGGTACAAATATGTCGCTGTTAATTAAGTTTCCCTTTAGCAGAAAAAAAACCGCCCAACAAAGATGTGACCGCAAAAGTAAGCTTGAGTCCACCATTTAGAACTTACTTGACCAACTGCGCACATCCGGGATCTCCACTCACATTTTTTTATTCGCTGTGACGTCAACCCAAAAATTCTCTACTGGTCATACACAGAAGACGGTTTTAGCTTATATAAAAGAATGAAAATGGGTGAGTGGAGGGTTGAAACTTACTTTTACTGATATGACCGCAATTGTAAATTGATTGTTCCTTATTATGTATGGGACTGGCAAAACATGTACTGGAATTTTGGAAAATCAGATCTTGTTTGTTGTAGAAGTTCGACATTTTTACGAGGCTGATAAATTTTAAAGCTTTCGGGTGTTATGGCTTGTATTACTTACCTATACGAACCTTAGTTTGGTCACACTTTTTTCCAGAAGGTCGAGATAAATATTCAAAATGTTTTAGAGACACTTTCTTGAAAATTTCCTTTTCTTTCACAGAGCATCTAAGAAAGAGGCTTTGGCTCTCGCCTGGACATGAACTAGATCTAGTTCTCTTCTGTGTCTAGAAAGCAATTAAAATTTATGAAAATTTTTAATTAAGCTATAAATGCAAAGCCACGAGGGTGCGCGTGCGCACACACAACCCTAATCGTTACAAAGGAGGGGGAAATATTTAGGAAAGAAGGGGGGAAAATCCAACGTTTTCCAATTCAGCATGTTATCACGTCCTCATGGAACGTAACTGGAAGCTCAATTACTAATTACCTGCTGTGTGTCACGAATGACTCAATAAAAAGCTTGACTACACAATAGAGGTTTTTCAATTCCTCTTAATTAAGAACAGGAAGTTAATCTGGGGGTTGTTGTTGTTGTTGTTGTTGTTATTGTTGTTGTTGTTGTTGTTGTTGTTGTTGTTGTTGTTGTTGTTGTTGTTGTT
>NW_004797722.1:435928-436913 GCF_000002075.1 Aplysia californica | reverse complement strand
TTCCAATTCCCACACCCTCACCACCCACCACCTCCACACACCCCTCCCCCACTTCCACCCCCCTTCATCGACCCAACCAGCCCAGCCCAACAATACCACTAATATTGTCTTCTATTTGGCATTTGATACTTCTCATATTCACCTGAACAAGACCACTCAGCGCGCATTAGATTTCCTTCTCTTTGTTGCTGTTTAAAAATCGATTTAAAAAAACGAACCCATTCAACTAGTGCTGGGCGGCAAGGTTCCCGATTATGAAAGCTAGGAATCGTAGGAATCGACTCCGAACCCAATTACTTACATTCTAATGATGTGATTTTTTCCCCTGTGGTTAACTGGTTGGTGCCGAACATCTTCAAGATTTAGGATAACCTTGATTTCGGAACACTACGAAGCATCAACTTCTTTTTTTTTTTCAAAAATTAATTCTTTTTCAAAAAGAAGATTTTAAAGATAAAAATAACTGGCAACCGTTGGTCTACAAAAAAAGGAGACGGAACTTAACTTCCTTAGTATTAATCGCGGGAGTCGGTTCCGGAATCGACTCTTTGCCCAGCTCTAAATCAAACGTTGCAGAGCTTTTTTCTTAGAGCATTTCTTCTGCTTGATACTGTTTTGTTGGCGCTTGAAGTTCACAATGACCCCACAGGTTGAGAAACGGCTTAATAATGTCTCATCTCGGAAAAGACAAACATTCTCAAAGTGACATATTGTTAGATTACGTTAGAGTGAAGCTTATTGATAAATACAAACGCTGTTATGTGATTGAGGAGAGACGAGGGGTGCACGGAAAATTACAAAGACAGACAGATAGACTGACAGACTGGCCAACAAATTGAAAAACAGATAGGCTGACTGACTGACTGACTGACTGACTGACTGACTGACTGACTGACTGACTGACTGACAAACAGACAGACTGCTTGACTGACAGACAGACAGTCAGCCACATATAGAAAGGAAGGAGAAAGAGAGAGAGAGAGAG
>NW_004797722.1:433556-434747 GCF_000002075.1 Aplysia californica | reverse complement strand
TTGTTCAGGTTCGTTTGTTTATTCAAACTTACAAGTGTGTGTGTGTGTGTGTGTGTGTGTGTGTGTCTGTCTGTCTGTCTGTTAATCTGGGTGTGTGTGTGTGTATCTGTGTTTGTGTGCGTAAGTCTGTGTGTGTGTATATTTTGTGAGTGAGTATGTGCGTCTGTCTTGATGTTTGGCAGCATAATTTTTCATGAGGCACCTGTCTTAAGAGGAAAGTCCAACGGGGGTACCCACCCACACCCACACACATACATACATACATACATACATACATACATACACACACACACACACACACACACACACACACACACACACACACTAGCACACAACATATATGGGCAAGTTGGCACGTTCTCTTTCTCGTTCTTTTCCGAACGGACAAAGACACGGATAAAGAGCGAGCTTAAACGTAGTGCTTCCTTGCACTAATATTTCTAGTTTGTTTTTTGGGGGGGTTTTTGTTGGTGTGTATTTTTAAGTTTTTATCACCGCCTCACGGCTGATGAAAAACTTCGCTTTGAGCCCAAAATTATTACCGCAAATGAATAATGTCCGTGTTCCGTAGAATGCCTGATGTACAATTGTAGAAACCCCTTTGTTCTTGGGACTCGGGACTGGAGTTCAGTGTTTTAAAACACCATTTACGTCAAAACCGGACAAATGAGGGTTAGTTCAAGATAGCTCTAAGCTCGAGAATTGATAGCTAACCTCATCCCCGTTCACGCACACACAAAAACACAGTAATTTAGAGGCAATTTTCTCACGCTTCAGTTGGAATTTCTTCGATCGCCCTGACCACAAGCGGCTCTTCTCCACATGCATTATTGATTTCAGCCAATCGATTGACGTTATTGATCTTTGACAACTCCAATTATCTTAACCTTAACCCCCTCTCAATAGATGTCTAAGTTAAGGACTGGCATTTCAGTACCTTACTTGAAGGAACAAGAGCCCTTTGTGGTAATTTGAAGAGGGCACGGCTTCGTGATTTCTGTCTATTATTCCCCCTGTGCTGACGTCAGAATTATATTGTGTTTCAGCTGAAGAGAAATAGCGTGACCATAGTCTTTAAATATTTACTTCTCTGATCGAGGGCTGTGTATACCGGAAGTGGCGTGGCTGGAACTATTTGGCAATAATGATGATGCAAGCAATAACTTGAACTTCTCCCACCCCCAACCCCCC
>NW_004797722.1:432391-433307 GCF_000002075.1 Aplysia californica | reverse complement strand
ACCTCCCGCACATATATGATTGCGTACACCCCCTCTCACCCCACCCCCTCGACCCAAACTCACACATACATGAACATACACATAACACACTCAGTCTGTAATATTCACCTGATTCTGATCTAAGATGATTTATCCACGTCTCCAAACGCGTACTTCACCCAAGTTTGAGGAATCTTTAGATTTCACCTGAACACAATGTTGCTTTCTTTGTCTTCTCCTCTCAGAAATGTGGAGAGGACCTGGAGAACTCTTGGCGGGAGATTGTTTACCTGACCCTTGTGGCGCTAGGTAAGAAAAATCTCACAAAGAAGGGAAATCACCTTGGATATTATATTCACTTCACCTCGCTACAAAGTGTGTTTTATTCTCCTGAAAAAGAACGAGATAGTGCAGTCTCGAGTCTTACAAAAGGAGGGCTGAATTTATCCCAAAACAATTATGTACATTCAGTTTGCTGTCTCATAAACAATATTGAACATTCTTATCACACTAATGTGCCTATTCGAATTTTTATTGAAAGCAACTTTCCGTACTATTACACTCATAGTTCTACAGTGATTTATTAGCAATGATGTTTCCTCTTGTCCCGATCTTTTTCCAGCCTATTGTCAGATACCAACTGTTCTTTAGGACACATTTGTGAATGGCAAATGAGAGGGGGATAGTCAAGGGAAAGTCAGTTAATTTCAGAGAAACATCTATGATAAATTTGGCAACTTGGAAACACATGCGTCACTTTTCCCATAAAACTACGACAGCTACAGAGTTGAAAGTTGACAAGAACTTGCAAAAAGATAGATAGGTCCCCATGACGGATCCTGATTTTTTATTTATTCATTTCCCGAATTTAGAAAAATATATTTGACAAAAAGTTCCCGTCCTTCTTTGGCCTTTGTGATTATTCCACTCAGAAACG
>NW_004797722.1:430477-431315 GCF_000002075.1 Aplysia californica | reverse complement strand
AGGGGATTGTTATAGCCTAATCACTCATTTAATGTCTATGGGACAATTCTGTAGCTCGTTATTTCCTCAAACAGCCATCATTCACAAGGCTTTGACGCCGGCTAAAGGGCTCTAGAAGGTTTACCATAATTGTCTGGCCTTTTACAACACTCCCCTTCTGGCGTTTGTTTTTTTCAGAGTGGTCTAAATTCGAAAATAATCGGAAGAGCATAAACGTTTATAGAAAAATGCTACCTCGAACTAATGTAGAATTCGAAAGTTGTAAAAACTCACGATCCATTTTTTCACCGTTTTTTTGCTCATATTATCTTCTTTGCTTTATTATCTTGCTTTTCTCAATTCCAACCTCTCGTTTCTGGGTGTTCTTGTTTGTTTTGTTTATTTCTTGTGAGTTTGTGTTTTTTGTTTATTTGTTTTGTTTGTTTTTACCTTGTAGGTGTTTTGTGTTGTTTGTTCATTTGTTTGTTAGTATGTTTGCTTGCTTGCTTCTTTCTTTACCAATATACCTGTTTGTTCGTTGTACTAATTAATAATTGTTTGATCGTTTGTTTGCTTGCTTGCTTCTTTCTTTACCAGTATATGTTTGTTCGTTGTACTAATTTATAATTTTTTGATCGTTTGTTTTAAATGCCGAGTTCGACGAGGTCTTCCATTCGCCTTCCCCAGGTGTGTCCGTTGTGCTGCTGTTCCTCATGAGGTTTGTGGCCCCTGTGCTGGTGTGGCTGGTGGTGGGACTGGTGGCTGTGGGCACCCTGGCTGCCATCGGATTTTGCTGGTCAGTTCTGTCTACTGTTTTGTGTTTTAGGATTATTTATTTGTCTGTTTGTTTATTAATTTG
>NW_004797722.1:423403-425269 GCF_000002075.1 Aplysia californica | reverse complement strand
CTCTCTTCCTCTCTCTTCCTCTCTCTTCCTCTCTCTTCCTCTCTCTTCCTCTCTCTTTCTCTCTCTCTTCCTCTCTCTTTCTCTCTCTTTCTCTCTCTCTTCCTCTCTCTTCCTCTCTCTTCCTCTCTCTTCCTCTCTCTTTCTCTCTCTCTTCCTCTCTCTTCCTCTCTCTCAGCATACTATTACACTTTGTTAATGAAAGTAAAAGAAATCACATTCATATTTTTTTCCAGAGACAAGAAAACCCTACATAATCCCCTGTTGACATCTGTGGGGAGATTAATCAGGTGAGCATGTTGCTGGAGCAGTGGTTCTATATCTTATCCCCTTATCCTTTGACTTGGACGAGGGAGAGGAGATGAGATTTTTTTGGTTAATTTTTGGTTATGTTTGCTTGTTTTGTTTTGTTTTTAATGTTTTTTTAAGTTGTTTGTTTTTATTTGTTTTATTTATTTATTTATTCATTTTTTCTTTAGAATAACTAAGACTTCAAAGAGGAAGTTATTTTTAAACCCAAGTATCGTGTATTGTTAACGATATGCATGGAATTATTAAGCCTTTACTTTTGCTCTTTTATGATTTGGTTAATGAAGCCTGTCAAACAGCCCATACAAAGATTAGTCTCTGTACTAATGTTCTTTCCACTGGGAATAGGTGATAATTAAAGAATTTCCTACTTGCATGGCAAAGTCAACTGTCTTTAAAAATCATTTCCAAGACTTTGACACACTCTCGTATTTAAAATATATATATTTCCGAAGTTACACTCACGTTGATCTAGATAATATGATTTTACTCCAAACAATGCTGAACTTACTTTATAATTGTCTCTTAAAGATAAGTGCTAAAACAGCCTGCCTCTTAATTGATCTAAACTTGGGTCGACGGGGGCGTTCACCTTCTATAATTACAATTACTTCCATACTCATAGACATAGAGGGGTATCTCGGTCGAGCGGTAAGGCATCAGACTAGCAATGTAAACACTAATAGATCGATTTGAAACTCTTTCCAGTAGATTCTGTCTGTATCCAAGGAAAGGTGTTCTAAACTCCTCCGTCCACTTAGCTGACAAATTGCTACCTCAGAATTGCAAAGCTTTATCTGCTCAGGACCTAGTTTTGAGAAATTTGATGTCACAACAACTTCAAGATATTTCGTATGCAGTTCTTTGATTTGAATAGTATCTTTAAAACGACTCCAAATAATTTTACGATTTTGATATAGAGCGGATAAAGCATTTGATTTCTAATCTCATGGTCTTAGTAACTCAAAGAGGCCAATAATGCCTTATGCAGTTGCGAGCGCCATAAAACCGTACTAAAATTAAACTTTAAAAAATGGAGATGCAGAACTATGCAATTCTGAGGTAGCGAAAAGGGGGCTCTATCTGGCTGTCTGTACAGTTGGAACGTGGGAATGATAGCGGTGAATACCTAATAGGCTGCAATGCTGTATGTTTTCAGTGTGGGTGGGTGTTAAGTTGGGGGGGGGGGGCAAAATGATAAGTTGGACTGAGCAAGCCGGTATATTGGATTCGTTATGACGTCATGTAAGCTTTCGTGGGTGGGGCTGGGGGAGGGAGTGCATTATTTTAACAATCAGTCTAACCTTATACATGTAAGGTTTTGTTCATTGACTCTGCAGGTATCACTTGGGTTCTGTTGCATTTGGTTCACTTATCATAGCCCTGGTGTCGCTGGTCAGGATGATTTTGTCCTTCATAGAGGGCAGGTGAGTCATATTTACTGAGCAACGAAATTAATTGATATACCAGTTTTATTCACACTATACACGAACGATTGCCAAATAAACAACAGTAACATCAAGTTGATAAAATTTGCAGATGATTCAACTATAATTGGGC
>NW_004797722.1:409038-419038 GCF_000002075.1 Aplysia californica | reverse complement strand
CTAATTACTCAGCATACTACACAGTTCCCAACACAATTAATAGCAGCCCCTATCAAGATACCTAAACTTTGACGAAACAATTAATTGAAAAGTCCACTTGGAAATTGGTCAGATTGTGCTCTTTTCTTTCACTAACATAAACCATTATTCCACCACTGAAATTATCGCTTGTAAGAAATCCAAGATGAACTAGAATCTAGTTTCTTTGTAAGATAGCATCGAATCATATAATCCATTATCTTATCAAAATGATTTTTTTTTTTTTTATAATTTTTTTTTGTGAGGACCATTTTCTATGTTTGTTGCCCGAGATCAAATCTAAGTACACATATAAGTTAGACATAGTAAAATCTCTTGATACGCAATTTCATTTTGGCATAGCTAAAGCGGTTGCTATGGAAACGGCCGCCATCTTGAAAATAAACAATGGATTTCAAATCCCTAAGGCTTTCTTATTTACAGACTAAATTTGACCAAATGTGGGGAGAGTATACCTGAACCAGACCCTATCAGTGTAACAGCAAGTTTTTTTCAATAAGTGCAAAAGAAAAATAAATATGAGAATTTTCCCAAAGTATAAAAAAACTTTTTAAAAACTTAGGTTGCGTAATTGCTTGCCAATGGAAAAGTATTATTTTTTTCGCAGATATCTCTCTGTTACATTGATGGCATCCGTGCCAACAATGTTTCCTGAAAGTTTCATGTCACAAAGATGAAAACTAAGGAAGGAGTAGGGAAAAAACTGCACAAAAATTACATTTTTTGAAAACCGACAATAATTGTGAAAATTCACTATATTAATCCATCCTCATGTTTTTAAAGGCAATTTACCTGGAGAATAAAGTCTTTCTCAATTGTATCCATGCTATTTTTAGACAAAAAACAGGTTTATCTTAAAAAATCAGCCAATATAAAATGTGCATAGCCTGACCCAAAATCTGCTAAATCAAGGGTCGCTCCTCCCCTTAAAGGGGGGGGGGGTTACTCTGAGGGTGACATCATCATTTCTGGAGTGTGTTAAAGGAATTTACTTTCCACTGCAGAGATAAATAGTGTTTTCCACGATCTTATTCTTACCACCTCTCACGAACCGATCTGTTGCGATTTCTCGGGGGGGGGGGGGGGGGGGGGGGCTCTGGACTAACGCAATTTCCCTGAAGAGTACTTTTAATTAAAGATTATACCATGAGTACATTTATCATTTATCTTTTATTCTAAGTCTGTGATTCATGGAGTGTTTTTGTATGAAGCTACAAAGCTACTAAAATCTATCTTTCCAACTGTTTGTCAAGGACTCTTTAAATCTGCCAGGCGTTATATAAATTTCTGGCGGAGGGCGGGTATGAGTTTAATTTTAAGCTGTTTAGTGTACATGTACTGTATAACACTTCCAACTGCTTGTCTACGACCTTATCACACTCTATTTTTTAAAAATATATAATAAGCTGTAGCCTACTGTTTTGATAGGAGTGTTACACCCATACGGTTATCATGGCAACCACTGTGTTATTTCTAAACAGCTGATCATCGACGCCGTATTCATGTGTTTTGTGGAAGACTGTGACAGGCACGACGGTGTGGAGCTGCCCTACTTCATGAGCAAAGGCCTCATGGTGAGTAGCGTAACCTACGAGTAACCTAACCTCACAGTCATAGGCCCTACACCAGGTTTTTTTTCTTTTAAGCTAAATACTGTAGTTTGATTAAATTGTAATTCCATATATTTTACGCCCTCTTTGACACAATTTCAATCGTTTAGAAGGCGGGCTGCTTTGAGCCAAGCCTACCAGTCAGGGCCAACCAACCTGGGAGGGTTACAAGGTCCAATACTCTCTCTTCACCAGCTCACACCCTTTCTGTCTCATCCAAACATCTCCATGGAAACAAAGAGACAACTTATTACTTCAATATTTACACCAACATTATGCTTCCAGTGTCAGACCTGGATCGTAAGTAAAACCCATAACCCATGAAAACAAAATTACTTCTTTCAAAATGAAATGTCTCCGCAAAACCCTAAACGAAGTTAACGTTACAAGAAGAGACAGGCAGAGAAATGAAGACCTAAGAGTGACTATCATTGGCACCGAGTCCTGCATGCATTTCATAAAAGGGAGAAAGAAAAAACCCAGAATAAAATGGTTTGGCCACCTTTTACGAAAGTCACCTCGCTAGCCAGCCTCGAGAGCATAGAACACCAAGTACTCAGGCTATTACTGAAAAGGAAGGCCATGCAAAAGATGGATTCAGGGAGTCAAGGGAACCCTGAGAAATTATAAAATCCCAATTGAACGAGCTGCAGATCCGGCCTACTGTAGAAAACTCTCTCCCCTCTACGCTTAAAATGGCAAGAAGCCGAAAAAGTAAAAGTAAAAGTAAAGTAGGTAATAAGTTTTTCTTTGTTGATTGTTATATTATTGCTTTTTTCAGGAGTTCGTAAAAAATGCAAACGAGGCCAAGAAACATGCAAAACGACGGAAGAAAGAGGCCCAGGAACAAGAACAAGAGGATGACTGAGGAAAGTTTCCAATACTGCTAAAGATCCAGAAGCTCACTGTGATATTCCGTGACACAAGTCGCGATATGAAAGTACATGTACTGATTCTGAGCTTTTCACTTTTTTATACGCTTAAGCTCTTTTGGTTTATGGTTTTCTGCCCTCTATATTGGGCGTTTTTTTATAAACTTACATGTGGGCTGCTTTTACCAAGTATTATGCTACCATTCCATTCTTGAAAAATATTGTTGAGATTTAGTCACAATAGCGTCATTCGTAGTGAAACCTAAAAAGAGCATATTACTTTCTAGTTCTCAACAAAACCTCTGTGATGAATGTGATGACGTCAGTGTCTGATTTTGAAAGAGAAATCAGTTTCATTTCTCTTTGTGCCTTTTACAGATGTACATATTTTAGTCTCCGCTTTTATTGCCTCCCCCCCCTCCCTTTCTTTCTCTCTCTCACATCTGTCTATCTATATCTACCTCTCTCTCTCTCCTATCTCTCTTTCTATTTCTGACCCACCCCTCTCTTTCTTTTTCTCCTCTCTCTCCCTCTCTTTTTCTCCTCTCTCTCCCTCTCTTTTTCTCCTCTCTCTCCCTCTCTTTCTCTCTCAAATGTTATCTTTCCCCCAAATAGGGCAAATTGTTGACAAATTCACCTAGTGCAGAAACTGAACCGTTGAAAGTCATAACTGCTAGGCATTCATAATAATTCAAATGATCATTTTTATTTCTTTACTAGGGATGGAATTTTACATCAATCAATGGTATTATTTTGGCTTAAAGAAAAACATGCCATGAAATAATGATGAATAAATACTTTTATGATTATGAGACGTAACTCCCACTGTAAGTACCTTTGTGCTACAACATGCATTCATTGAACGCAATCAATTATTGGAGACAAGTCCACTTGATAATTTTGGTTTTAAATGTTATTTGTTTGTGCATTAGGTCTATCTATATCTACCTCTGTCTCTCTCCCTCTCTTTCATCTATCTTTCTTCTATGTCTTACCCTCATCCTTCTCTCTCTCTTTCTCTCTCTCTTTCTCTCTCTCTCTCTCTCTCTCTGCTCTAATTCTATTTCTTGCCCAAATTGTTGACACATCCGTCCAGTGCAGAGACTTAACCGTTGAATGTTATTATTGTTTTAACTGCTGGATGTTTTATGTGATCATTCTTATTTCTTTATTTGGCCTGGAGTTTTATTTTACATAGAGGTATTATCATTTTGCTTTAATTAAAAACATGACATGAAATAATGATGAATAAATACTGTTATGATTATGACATGTAACTTTCGCTGTATGTGCGTGTTTTCTAGAATATGCATTTTAAGCTCAATCACCAATCAGAGACAAGTCTTGGTTTCCCATGGGATTTGTTTGTACTTTGTGCGCATTAGGCTTGAATGATGAGCGTGACACGAGTCAGCCCATTTACAATTCTACTATGCTTGAACGAGAAATGTCCCCCCTTTGGGAATGGCCTTAAGAGTAAAACACTTCAGTCAGTGGCACTGCCCCGGGGGGGGGGGGGGGGGGGGGGCTAGTATGTTTGACTACCTACGTGTCTGTTTGATGACTCGAATGTCCATGTTTACTACCTTTACTGTTTGTCCACGTTTTACTAACAGTGAGTCTATTTCTGACTGCTTGTATGTCAATGTTTGGAAGCTGTATTATGATCAAAACAAATCACAATGAACCAAAATGCCTCTTCTGGGGTAGACAAACTACAAATAATAAACGAAATCACGATTCCTCTACCACGAACCAGTGGCTTTAGTAGTAGTAGTAGTAGTATAGGGTTTTACGGCGCTCGCAACTGCGTAAGGTCATATGAGCGCGCTCCAGTGGCTTTACAGTACAGTTACGACAGTAACAAAGACATTCATACAGTACAGTTTAGCACGCACTTTGCAAAACTATTGGGATGTGGAATTTTTTTTTCCTTTTATAGTATTTTCCAGCTCTCTGAAATGAAAGAGCGGAAACACATCTTAACAAGAAAAAATGGTCCAAACCTTCAGACAAATGCAATGTTAAGGACTGGTGCAGGGTATAAACCAGAGAGGGTTTACAGTAATAGAGAGGTGACACTCGTGGCGGCGCTCCATAACAACAGTGCATTGTTTCGCGTATCGCCCGGCGCGGGGCGTGAAAACACTTACGCGCGGTGATCGCTGCCACGGCGATGCTCAGGGATGCTGTCATGTCATGAAAAAGTGTAGTACCGTCTGTAGTTAGTTCACTAGGTTACTAGGCCTTTAAAGAAAGGAGGCCTGTGAATTATATCACATATTTTAGGCAACTCCCCTGCCTCCCTCGGCCATAAATTGTAAGACTTGTTTTTGGCTTAAGTTAACATACATTCTAATAAACAAATAGACGCAGATACATTTGTCTTCGTCTCTATATATCTCGAAAAAAAATCCCCATAGTTAAAGGAATAATCGGTTTAATTTTCAGCAAATCTACTCGTTCTCCAGTGTCCCTCTGTCATCTCTCTCCCTCTCTGTCTGTCTGTCTTTTTCTCTCTCCCTGTCTCTTTTTCTCTCCCCCCCCCCTCTCTCCCTCTGTCTACCGGTCAGTCTGTCAGTCAGTCAGTCAGTCTGTCTGTCTGTCTGTCTGCCAGTCTGTCTGTCTGTCTCTTTCTTTCTTTCTTTCTTTTTCTTTTTCACCCCCTCTCGCCCTGTCTATCATCAGCGTGTCTGTCTGACTGTCTGTTGGTTTCTCTGTCTGTCTGTCCGTCTCTCTCTCTCTCTTCTTCTTCTTCTTTTTCTTCTCCCCCTTCTCTCGCTCCGTCTATTTGTCTGTCTGTCTGACTATCTCTGTCTCTGTCTCTCTCTCTCTCACTCACTCTCTCTCTCTCAGTCTGTCTGTCTCTCTGTCTGTCTCTCTCTCTGTCTCTTTGTCTGTCTCCCCCCCCCTCTCTCTCTGTCTATCTTTCTCCCCTCTATAGCTGTTTATTTGTCTGTCTGTCAATCTGTTTCTCTGTCTCAGTTTCTGTCTGTCTGTCTGTGTCTCTCTCTGTCTCTCTCTCTTTCTTTCTCTCTCTCTCTCCCTCACACACACACACACACACACACACACACACACATATATATATATATATATATTTTTATATATATATATTTATTTATATATATATATATATATATATAAAATATTAAATTCTCACCCTTTCAGATCTTTGAAAAGCACATGAAGCAATAATGATAGATCTACCAATTAAAGAGTATATACCTAACACCTTCCATCTCCCATCCTATCCCCCCCTCCCCCCCCCCCCCAAAAAAAAAGAGGTAATCGGACAAAGAAAGTTCCGAAACCGTTGTATTTAGAAAACTTTTAGACATATCTTTCACTAGTAGAATGCAGGCTCAAAAGTTGAAGTGTGTTGAGTTTGTGCTTGGAGTGTCAGTCTGGTAGGACCACAATCATATTGTCATTATTATGATCTATATTTTTCTATTCATCAAAAAAAATAATATTCGTCATTCTTTGGAAATCGAAAGAAACTCAGATTTTTATTTTAATAGATGCAGTTTATAGTAGAACACCATTGACACTTCGTGCTAACCCGGGCCATGCTTGTCTGCGATCAACGAAAATGCCTTGAACAATGGACGCTGTTTGTTTTGTTTACCACGCATTTCTCCACGATCAGCTGGTGACCCAGATACGCGCATCCGGGCGAAGTGCCGTCTCTCTAGTATTACTGTAAACTCTCTGGTATAAACTTTTAGTTTTAGTAAGGTTTACGGCGCTTGCAACTGCATAAGGTCATATGAGCGCCAAGGGGTGGATGTCAACAAAGTATTCCAAAACGGGGAATCGGGCTTACTCTGCTCACCTCTCTAGCCTCAACAGCACAAAGTCTGCTTCGACTATCAAGGCACCCCGGAAATAGCAGCTCACAAGAGAGTGACAAACATACAAAAGAAGTAGAGGGAAAATGGCGATAGTAAGGATGAGGACAGAAAAAGCAGCAGGGACCCCAATGTTGTTTCGGCACAGTATGAGCATGACATTTATAAACCAGACCATTTACAATTCTACTGTGCATAACAACATGTTAATATTCCCCTTTTGGGAATGGCCTAAAGTCAACTTCAGTCTGAAGCACTGCCCTGGGCATAGAGTGGTTCTATTTTTTAATATTTTTTTTGGTAAGTGTTTTACCGCGCTCGCAACAGCATAAGGTCATATGAGTGCGCGGGACACGTTAAACTTTTTCAGTTGGTAAGAAATTTTGAATTTTGCGCGGGTGGCGGCTGGAGCCTACTCTTATCGATTTTAAACCACCAAGGGATCTTTAACATGCGCAACTTGCACATGGGCCCTCCGAGATTTTTCGCCCTTGTCCGAGAAGGCTAGGTGTAGATCTTTCCTACCAGAAGATCAGGGGTGTGGCAGAAAGACAGCAGTAAGAAGGAGACAAAGAGTAGCAGTAGAAAGGCTGCAGAAAGAGTCAGGAGCACAGAGGAGGGGGCAAAGGAGGTGACGGGGTGGGGGCAGAAAGATGAGACAAAAGCAGACAACAGAACATTGCTACTAGCTAGAGAGCAGGAAAGGAGGTGAAAGGAGACAATTTTAGAGAAGAAAATTTTTCGGTCGCTACCCGGATTCGAACCCGGGACCTTTGAATGAGAGGCCAACACCTTAACCTCCAGGTCACGAGAGCCCCTTGGTCCTAGTTTTGTTTGGTAAGAGTTTTATGGCACTCACAACTACATAGACTGGTTTTGGTTTAGTTTCATAAACTTTATGGCACTCGCAACTACATACTACATATAAATTGTACACCTTCAACTTAGGCACCTACCCAATACAGTTCATCAACAACGGTATTATCATTCCACTATTTAAAAAACAAGATTTCTCAAGCGTTTCCTTTCAATAAAATTTCCTGAGTGTTACTATCCTTTCTACAAAATTTCTTGAGAAAATTTAAGTGGTCAAAGAGGCTATCCACATAAAAAGACCATCTCTGGGTGATGGCGAAGAGAACTTTAGTTAGTAAGTTTAGTAAGAGTAAGAGGTTGATGACGCTTGCAACTACATAAGGTCATGAGGGTGCCAAACACAAGTTGGTTGCATTCACAACAGTTCGCAGCACAACTTGATTTCTTTAGTCAGGTTAAAAGGTAAAAATATTTATGGTAAAAATTACCGCCGTAAAAACAACAGCAATTTATACTTAGTTAAAATAACAATATTTATATTTCACTGTGAAGGCCAACGGCCTTTATAAAATTGAGAATTCTGTTGGCATCAACAACGGAGAACAGATCTTTCAAATATCTACATCTATAATATTTCCTTCAGGTCTTGGCAAAGACCGGACACTCTGTTTGCATGTGTGCCTAATGGTAAAATCAGGAGGAGAACTTTGAAAAATTCTTCTGAGCAGCCACATCAATAAAGATTTTAAAATAAAAGCATCTGAAGAAACCCAAGCTCTGTGTACTGGGGATAAGCTACCCCACTAACTCTATCAGACTTCACCATAAAGAGCTGTGTTGACAACAAGCTCAAACAAACAGAAACAGAATGCATAATTGTTATAAAAAGATCTATTGGCACTATAAAAGTGAAGATCAAGCATGAAAAAAAATAATAATGAACAGTGTACAGAAAGAATGTGCAACAAAATGTCTCACTGCAGTCGTACTATAAACATCTTCACTAAGAAACAAAGTCGTCAAAAACAAACAGTAATAGCATTACATTTCAAAAAATATTCTTCTGTAGATTTACTGTCGACTGTTTATTCATGTTATCTGTTGAGCTTGTAAGAGAAGCAAGGCAAGAAAAGGAAGGGTATACTATTAGTATACAGGAACAGTGTTCCCGAACTTGGAGCTGTTTTGTAGAAGTCCTGTTATAGGAAAGAGCAATTGTTGAAGAATGGAACATTTTACATCCACTGAGCAATTTTAGTCTCTCTCTCTCTCTCTCTCCCTCTCTCTCTCACACACACACACACACACACACAAACAAAACTCATGTGATCTGTACCGGTAATTACCTGTAGCAAGCATCAGTTACATAAGAAAGACCCCTAAAACTCAACCCCCCCAAAAAATTAAACAATCACAAACGCAGTTTAATCACAAATCCAGGTTCACTGTCAATGACACTCAGATTCATGTAACCTAATAGCTCAGAGATAGTTTCTTCACAGCAGAACCAAACATGATAAGCACTCATTCTCTCTGATTTTAGGATCCAAACAATTTCACATAAACTTAACAAGGAGGCTGTGAGAAAATTTTAATTTGCAACTGTTATAGATTTGAGCTGCTTTTTCTGAAAAATTTGTTGACAAAATACAAATATATCTTTTCAGTATAAAAAACATCAAAATGCATTGTGTTCTTTGTTCAGAGATGCAATCTTGAATATATATGGGAGTAACAAAGCAACAACTCAAACAAGTACATTATAGCATGGACACATACGAAACAATTACTTGACACTTGAACATTTTTAATTGGACAATAGGCCTATCAAGCGGTTCCCCATTTCAAGTGACAGTGGATCTGAAAAGGATATTTCACACAAGTACCAAACATTCTTATAAACTTGGGTGTAGAGCCAACATTTTTGGCCAAGGCAAAACCATATTTCACATGAGGAATCAATGTATCCTACTCCCATCACACCAACAATCATCAACAGCAATTTAGGACTTTAACCATGGTATAGTAAGAACTTATTGTCCTTTTCCAAAACATGAGGCTGTTCAGGAGACGGACATCTCTCTCCAATGGAGCTATTTTGGACATGACAGTAGACATCTCAGTCATTACGACATTTTTACGTAAGCTTGGTAAAAGTTTTACAGCACTCCCAACTGCATAAGGTCATACAAGAGTGCGGACAGACCACAAGTTTATTATTTTCACATTAGTTCGTAGCACTGCTTAGATTTACTTTGCGAGTCAAAATGAACACAAACACCATCAAACCAGCCAAGACACCAGAGAGAAGCAGAAGAAGAGGTAGACGTGATTAAGTCACTTGTCCATAACATCTCTGACTGGACCCAGAACACAAAGTATGAAGTCTTCCTCTGCAACAAAAAACAAGAGGGAGGAGGAGGAGTGGAGACAACAGAGGAGACAAGAGTCAGCAGCAACGGTTCCACCTTCACAACCTTGTGTCACAAGTGACCGAAGAGCTATGACCTATGAGAACTACTAAAGCAATCTAACTTGAACAATGTTCCATTAGAGACTCAAACCAGGTCCACCAAAACTGTAGCCTGGTATGACACCAACGAAGCGAACAATGTAGTTTTAGACTGGCCTTTTTTAAATTCATTTGTATTAAAAATGACATTCAGCTATGATAAAAACAGCTAAAGTTAAAAAGTACAACGATTATACTAAAAACAAACAAACAGAAAAGAAAAAAAAACTATTGGCTTAAATGTAAATAACAAATAGGGTGTAAATTTTTTTAATGGGGGTGGGGGGGGGGGGGGGG
>NW_004797722.1:349526-408938 GCF_000002075.1 Aplysia californica | reverse complement strand
TGTTTGTTTGGGGTTGCTGTTTCTTTGCTAAGTGTTTTATGGCACACATAACTGCATACAGTCATATGAGCGCAAGGGGACAGATTAAGTATTTTCAGTTTGGTAGTAATTATTTTTAAAGTTTGCCTAGGTGGCGGCCTTAGCCTACTCTTATCGAATTTAGGACCACCAAGGGATCTTTAATGTGGGCAACTTGCATGCATACAAGACCTCAGAGATTTTTCTCCCTTATCCGAAAAGGCTAGGTGTTAGATCTTACCTACCATAAAATCATGAATGATAGCAGTAAGAAGAAGCCAAGGAGTAGCAGTAAAAAGGCAACAGAAAGAGTCAGCCTGAATCCAGAGGAAGGGGCAAAAGGAGGGTAGGGGGAATGAAGGGGGCAGAAAGAGGAGACAAAGGTTTCTGTAGCTGTCAGGATTCGATGCCAGGACGAGTAAGAGGCGAACACCGTGTCTCTAGACCACGAGAGCTCCAGTAAGCTAAGGTATAACATTTCTGAATCTATCTATGAAACTCGACTATGGTAGACACAGAAAAAAGCAAAGCCTCACTATCACCCTTTTTTTGTGTGGGTTTTTTTTTGTAGAGGTTTTACGGCGCTCACAACTTCACTATCACCAAAGAAGCACATAATACAAACAATTCATATAATCATAAACAGTCTTAATTTTTAATAAACAAAAAAACAATGTATTAAAAAAACAACACTATTCTTTGCAGCTAATGCAATAAAAAGACCCAAACATTACAACTGAAGTGAAAGCAAAGTTTAAGTATTAGAAAATATATGTATGAGAGGTTTTGTGCAGAAACCTCACACATTTTACAAATGCCAATACTCATGAGGTTGGCTATGAACAGATTGTCATGGACAGGAATACATTGTAACAGAATAAGCCGGCCTACTACAAACAAATCAAATGGCTGTTCTCCAATAATGACCACTTTACTCAAGTTCAAACATGATAAAACAGTTCAGTAGCTAAAGCGAAAAGTCTTGTTCCTTGTAGAAAAGCATTCAATGACTAGCAAAATGTTTCGAACAACAGTGGTATAGTAGTACATACACAGTTGAGCAGAAAATTCTTTCAGCTGCCACCATGGCACCACGAATTGAAGGACTTGGGGTTACTGTGGTCTCCAGCAACTACAACAGTCTTCTAGTTAATATATGAACATTCTGACTTTAATCAACCCATCCAGTACCATAACGGCCTTAACCGCCCGCTCAGTAGTCTCAACTCTACCATAACAATTATAACGACTGTAACCGCCTGATGTGAGGGTAGCTACTAAGGAATTGACGCACACCAATAATGTACAGAATTTTCCCACTGTTCTTTCTTTATTCTGACAGGTAGAAATTATACCGCATGGAGTTTATAAGGAGAATCTGCTCGCCTATAATTTTCATTGAGTAAACAAACAGATAAGTTGATCGAACTGTGCTGCCGAAAATCAGCTGTCAGCTGCAGCCAGAATGAAATGGCCTTCGAGTTTCTGGGCAACCTCGTTGATGATATCAATAGAAACCTCGGCAGTGATGATGAATAGGATGCTGAAACGGGTAATTGTAATGAAACTGACATTGGTGGGGATCTTATTGCGCTGTTTCACTCGTGACAGAAACAACTCTGAAGCTGGCAACGTGTCCAGCGGTCCAGCCTCCTGCACAAGTGTTCACATGCCAGGAAGGAAACGAGTGTGCAGACAATGCACAGGTGTAGGTCCCAAGAGACTGACCGCCTCAGGCAGACCTTTTGACACTCACTATGGGTGCTCAAGGTGCCAATTCAGCTGTGCCAAGGGTGGCGTTTTCAGGAGCACCTTTAGTTATAAATAACTGTCGTAAACTGTATATGTGTGGCTGCTTTTGGTGAAGGACAGTGACAATTCAATTATGGCAAGTGGACATATGGAGAAAAAAAAATTGCATTTATATGACTTTATTTGTTATTTAGTAAGCACAATAATAAACATAATGAGGTATAATTCTTTTCAGTACAGGTGCTCTAGGCTATTTTCATTATTTTTTTAAAGATACACACTATGTGAAAAAAAAAACTGTTTGTGCTCTTGGGGCAGATTTTCACGTTGTAGCCAGTGGTACTGAATGGGATAATGTATCTTGGTACAACACAAAACAAAACAGGTAGATTCACCCCAGTTTTATCTCATCAAGCAGCTTCATCATTAGGGTAAGTTACACACTGTTGTTGCAGAGATATACAAGTGTATGTTTGAGCAGCCTCTTGGGAATATCATTAAAAGGTTCTGTAGACAAAATAGCAACAATAAATGTATTCTCACAACCATTTGAGTTCATTTCTGTATATATATATATATATATATATAATGACAACTCTGATGAAATGATGTTATGGGCTACTTCATTTGTCATATTTAAGGGATCTTGAAAATTAACATCGGCAGATTTTTTAAACTTTAAACAGTGTTCCAGCATAATTTCTGCTTGAGCTGCGCACTATAATGGGCTTTGTCAACCTCTTCTTTACATAAAAGACATAGAAATGTAGAGGAAGATGTTCTGCTATAAACCTCTCAGTGTCTGGGGATTGCATCAATCTTATTTTATCCCATTCTTTTCGACCCCTTCACGCCAATATCAGATGGACATGAGCTAATTTAGAGGCATGTTATTGAAGACATGGTAGAGAGGGGGATAAAGCCTGTACTATGATTATACTTCAAATCTTGCATACCTTTTGTGGGTGTAGCACTTACTAGTTTGAGAATCCTTTTTTAAACCATTCCATTTCAAAGAATAATTTATGAAAATTCCAATAAATTTGGAAAACAGGAGCTTAAAAGTACTTTTCTTTTTACACAAGAAAGAAGAGGAGAGGAAGAACAACGTGGTCCAAAAAAACCAAAAACAAAACAACCTGTGAAGGCTAATCACTAACGAGCCCCTAAATCAGTGGGCGTGACACAGGACAGGTTGTAAGTGCGGGGCGTGTCTCACAACTACTACGTGACAATCCGACTCCTCAGGTACTCCAGCACTGCCAGGGTGCCCTTCGCCAGGACGGCCGGTCGAGGCATCCGTAGCGCATTGCCGCTCAAGGACAAAGATCTGTGGAGAACAGGAGGATAATAAGTTTGTCCATTGGGGCACAAGATAACTCTTTGCAAATTATGAGCATATTCATTTCTCCCCCATTCACTTTATTATTTTATTCCCATATCCCTCCCCTCCTCCCCCTTCCTTTCTGACATGCAAACAAAACTAGCTATTTAAGCTTTTCCCTCATGTCTCACATATAATGGCAGTCAAAATCTCTTACGCCTTATTTCCTCTATATACACCAACAGAAGCCTAACCACTACACAACAGATACCAGTCTTTGAGTTTTGTTTGAGAGGAGAAAAGCATGACATGGCCACGAAGTGCTAAGAAAAAGGAAGACTGACAGATAGAAAGAACAGAGGGACAGTAGTAAAGAAGCAGGTTTGTTTTATTCGCAAGACGCAAAAATTGGAGAAGAAGAAAAAGTCGCACACTCACTTGAGTCCCGTACAGTTGCCCAGCTCAGGCGGGACTTGCGTAAGGTCGTTGTTCTGCAGGTCCAGAGTGGCCAGACAGGACAGAGTGCTCAATTTGGACACATCCAGGGAGTTCACCTGATTGTCATTGATAAAGAGGATCTCTAGCGACTTGAGGCTGTACACACTCTCCGGTATTGACTTGAATCTGGACAAGTGGATCCAATTTTTTGTTTTTTAAGAATAATTCTTAAATGTTCTTTTAAAAGTTAAAAGTACCATTTCAATACAATCATGATCAACAAAAACAAAAACAAGGTAATGAATTAGATCTATAACAACTTGATAGAGCATGTGAATTTTTAAGCAACTACCAACTTTTTTTTTTAAACTGATAGAGTTGTCAAAAAAACCAATTGTGTTACAGCATGGTGGAATCAGGTACTTGTCAATTTTAGGGCATATGGAGTTCTTGGTATCATCTTAAAGCCTGTTTATTTGTCTTCCTTTTCGTGACAAAATATACATTTATCTTGAATAGAAGTTGAAATATTTATGAATGAAGGAGGTGGGGTCGTCTGGTTTCAGAAGAAAAATTAACTGCAAATTTACATTTTTCATGCTTTTAATTAAAAATTTTCCATAAAATCCACACATAAGAATGTTTTTAAAAGGACACACAAGGTGTTGAGCCACAAAACAAAAATTTGAAAAAAAATTCCAAACTGGAACTGGCCAAAAAATGTCGATTTCTTCTATTTCATTATTTTGACGAGCGCCTGATTTTGCCACAATGCCTCACATATTTAGGGTGGTGGCAGGAACAGGTGTTTTTTCCAGACATTGATTCTGAAGTAGTAGTAAACACACAAAAAAACAACAAATTAACCGATCCCCATATGGAGATTTAGGAAGATCTGTTCTACAATGACATGTACATCAGTCAATGATTAATACAGCATCAGTAACTGAAAGTGTAGCATTCATAGTTTAGCATGTCATTGCTGACAGTTGAGTTGTTGCAGTGCCTGTCTTTGGGATAGTTATAATGAGTTTTCCTCAAGGACGCATACCAGTGACAACATTCTTAAACAGAGTGCCACCTGCACAGCTTGGCATTATTTAATCATGAATAATAATAATAATAATAAATAGCATTTGTATAGTGCAAACCCCGCTAAACAGCAAGCTGTAGGCGCTTTACACCATAATATTACCCCAGCAGACCCTGTAACACTCAGAAACATTCTCAGCTTCCTGGGAAGCATACAGTGAAAGCAGACGATTAAGCGCTCAAACACTGACAAACTGACAAAAATTTTCGTCGTCTACAGCTGGGTACCCATTCCCACCTGGGTGAAGTGAGGAAAATTTGTGTAAAGTGTATTTCCCAAGGACATAAAGTGAGGCCCCTGTTGAGATTCGAACCTACGACATTACGGTTGCAAGTCTGAGAGCCTTACCATTATCTGAGCTACTCCAGCCACTCAGCCACTGGAGCTTCTGACAGGACGGGATACAATATTTTAAGTGATCACACCAACATCTTCAAATATGTAGCAAAAAAAGTTTCAACTGGACAGGAGGTTTCTAGACCAGTGGTTCTTAACCTTGTAGAAAGTACTGAATCTTGTTGAGAGTACTGAATCTTGTTGAGAGTACTGAATCTTGTTGAGAGTACTGAATCTTGTTGAGAGTACTGAATCTTGTAGAAAGTACTGAATCTTGTTGAGAGTACTGAATCTTGTTGAGAGTACTGAATCTTGTTGAGAGTACTGAATCCCGCAAGTTTCATACGTACATTCACCAAACTCTCCCAGTGGTAGAGCTGGATCCTGCTCGCCAAATCTGAGAGTGGCGATTCGCGATTCAGTCGGCTTCAATGAATCGCGAGTACACGAGTGCTCGTGGAACACTAAGTCTTGGGCTCGTAGTATGCGTGAAACGGAAGTGTCATATCAACGCCACTTCGCAAGTCCCACTCTTGTTGTTCCGCCATCCTCCCCCCACCCCACCCTTCATTGCGTTGCTCTACTGACCTCGATTAGCAACCCCCATAGATTCCCCCTTCCCCCCCCCCAAGATTCGCTAAAACAATAGCTTCATAAAATTCCTTAGTGTCTATTGGTTGGAACCCCTTCATTTTGTTTTAATAGGGAGGTTGGACAATGCCATCTTTTGTCAAGAAAGGGGAGCCACACTAAGTGTTCCGTTCCGTTCTTGCGCTCGTGACTCGACTCAGCAGTAGGTTACAAACAAGCCACAAGGTGGTGACAGCGACAGGGGAGTGAATCGGGAATCGGAAGGCGATACAGTTCCGCGTTCCGCTGAAGTGAATCGCGAATCGCGTTCCGCAGGGAAGAGTGGCGATTCAGTTCCGTTCTTGTGCTCGCGACCCAGCTCTACCCAGTGGGGTGAACCGAAACAACACACTTTTGAACTCTGATAAGTTCCTGAAACTGGCTCCTTGAGCTCCTCGGGTTTGATTAAACCCAAGATTAAGAACCGCTGTTCTAGACTAACCTGTTATATGACAAGGCAAGTTCTCTCAGGCTGCTCAGTCTGGAAAGTTCCATCGGGAGGTCGGACAACTGATTGGTCCTGAGGATACAAGTCAGAGTCTGAGTAAAGACAAGCACATTGACCTAAAAAAAACAGCGATAAAGTGCAGGAGAAAAGTAAAACAGAGAGGCCGACACAATAGAGT
The DNA here is from genome assembly GCF_000002075.1 of Aplysia californica. Classification (NCBI taxonomy): domain Eukaryota; kingdom Metazoa; phylum Mollusca; class Gastropoda; order Aplysiida; family Aplysiidae; genus Aplysia; species Aplysia californica. Next base: position 402,721 of record NW_004797722.1, on the reverse strand, counting down.
GAAAGAAATGATGTGGGAACTACCAGTGGCACCCTCCATCCACACATAAGATTAGAAAACTTCACGGAAATAAGCACCAAATGCCCAAAGCCGAGGATGCTACCCTCCACCGCCTTCCTTCAATATAATTATGATACCTCTCAACAGAATTAGTAGCAGTGTACTCCTCTTCAAAATTGAACTTAATCTATTTTCTCACAATATACAAACAAAGCTCACCTACTGTATTTAAGAGAAAGAAAAGACCACATTTTAGAAATTACGAGACGAATTAAGTCATGTCAGAGGTTTCGATGGCCAGGTAGAAAGGTAGGACTAGGACAAAGATTTTAAAATTGTTTTAGTAAGTGTTTTACTGCACTTGCACCACAATAAAGTCATATAAGTGCCGAAGATTAGAGGTCTTACAAGAGAATAACAAACGCAAAAAGAAGGAGCAGAGATAAAGACGATGAACGTTTGATAGGAAAGAAGAAGCAAACCATACCAGAACACCAGCTAACGACCCACTTAGGAGAAAGAATTTATTTCCTTTCAGGGCAAAAGCACAACCAATCAGCAAAAAAGCTCAACAGAAACAAAGCAACAAAGAAAATACAGAAGCCACTAAGGACACAAGCATGGTCCGACACACACAAGCACACTAACAGCACACAAAACAAAACACACTAACACACATGCACACAATCACATGTACAGACTCTCACACTTGTATTATTCTCACATTCTTACAAGCACTTCAGCACACACACACACTTCATTTTCTATCTCAACTGTACAGAATACAAGAACGTATAGATAGGTAAATTGAAATTTATTTATTTTCATTTTTTTTACAAAACATTACATGGACAACTGATATTATAATGGAAGATCTGGACTAAATACCACTGGACAATAGAGAAGCTACATGATAAAACTTCAGAGATTTACCTGAGGTCAAGCAACAGCAGGCGACTGAACTGAGCAACCGAGGGCCCCAGCTTTGCAATCTTGTTGCTGCTTAGATTAAGTTCTGTTAGATTTGGCGACAGTACTGAAAGCCTAAAGAAGAAAGAAAAAATCGGTAAGGTGGTTTGGGGGGGGGGGGTGTGCATACAGAATACAATTATTCAAGGACAAAAAATTATCCAGAACATAACTAAAGTCAGTCATGTGCCAAAGTTAACACTATCTCTTCTTTTTTTTAAATTCCTCCATTACTGACTACACTGATTTAATCAAAATGCATCGTTTTGAGTAAAGAGAAGTACATCAGCACAATAACAGGCATTTCGTGCTAGGAAGAAGCAAGATAGACACACAGAAACAACAGAAGAAAAGAAAAGAAATAGAACCTAACAGAGGAGCTCTCCAAACAATCCTTATCCAAAATACATCTGGAAATATCAAGACCACTACACAAAAGACAGTACATTCATCAAAGGCCATCCTTGATCTATTCTTAAAGTAGACACCAACATTTTGAACAACACTTTTCACAACATATTCGTGATACTCACTGGCTGGGCACTTCCTCCAACAAGTTCTTGCTGAGGTTGATAACTTTGACGCCCGCTTCTAGAGCTGCTTCTACAACATCATCTGGCAAAGACTTGATTTTCTTGTTGCTGGACAAAAAGGAAAAGACAGGAGTCTCCATTAAACAAATGGTTGATTACACTCAACCAACTATACTAACAGAAAAGGGAAAAATTTACGTATTTGTGGCATAACAATTTAACTTTTGTCCCCATTGCAGACACTGTGACTACCACGAGGAGACCGTTGAACATCTTCTCCTTCACTGCCCAAACCTGGCAGTACTTCGACGCAGGCTCCTACACACACCTACAGACTTATAAAGCCTGCTCTACTCTGGCGTTGACCAGATGACAAGGACATGTGGTTACTTGAGGGAGGCATTGCGATGCCAAGGGCGAAATGCTCGCAGCTAAAGGGATTTGAAAACAACAACAACAACAACTTTTGCAAATTCTTAAAACAACATTATCTTTTGAGTGCAAGACAGTTCACAGAATTTATTACATATCATTAGATCATATCGCATACTGAATTTTTCAGAATTTTTATGCTCCACCAAAACATCATAGTCTGATTACATATTTGCTAATTGATCTGACTTAACCTACTTTGCCAACATTAAAAGGCACTGTTGATTATTTGTGGTATTACTGTTATACTATTGATGTTTTAAAAAACTAAACATAATTTCATTTTTACAGTTTATAACTTGTATTAAATATCAGTAGATCACGTAACATACTGAATATTTCATTTCTTTCACGCTCAAACAAATCAACTCTGCAAAACCTTGTCCCAACAGATATAAGGTAAGGGAATAAACATAAATGACTTCTCAGACACAAAAGAGCCCACCTGTAATCAAGAGACTTCATCTGATGCAGGTCATGGGCTCTGAGAGGCTGATCCTGTGCCCCAGGAAGCGCTACATTCGTACTTGACACTTGATCGGCTGTTTGCTTGTCTCTCTCTTCATCACTCAGTCGACTCGCCAGGTACTTTTTAAGCTCTTGTGTACCCCTCTAGATCACAGATCAGACACAATGGCAAAAAAAAAAAATCACCTAAAAGAAAGAAAACTACAAGACTCAAACCCCTATCATCATCAGAAACTTCCGCACCCAAAATGCAAAAACTTAAAGTAAGTTCAAGAGAGAAAATCAGCTTCATAAAATAAGTAGCATCAAAAGCCTCAAAAGGAAATGGAGCACTTTAAAAACAACAACTTCAACTTAAAGTAAGAACAGCTGTAGATCTCACAACGTTACCAAATCATTAAAATAAAAAGAAGGAAAAAAAAGACAAATATATAAATCTTAGATGCTTCAGTGAGAACTTGTCCAGACAACAATGTGTTGATCATAGCTATAGCAGACTGACATCTTTGTCAAATCTTAAACTGTAGCATGGAAAAGTAATAAACCTGCACTTCTAAAATGTGACCTGACAAGAGTCTGTATAAGACCATGCTTATTGTATCGACTATTACCTAAACTACTGGGCTAACCAGTATATCAAAGACAAATCTTTACCAACTACAAACAGAATTTGATAAATGAAAGGAGCAGCAAAAAGAAAAATCTATTTTCTAAAGCAAAAATGTTACACTCAATCTACCTGACTACGAGAATGCAAAAATGTTAACCTCACCATAACGATGTCCCTCCTGACAGAGCGTAATGGGTTACCATCAAGGACAACAGATTTAAGGGGTACCATTGTGCCCAAAACGTATGGCAACCTGGTGAAAATATTTATTTTGATCAGTTGTTTTGTTTTACTTTGTTTTGTTAAAAACTATTCAAGACAATAAAGTGGTCGCTGCGTAAGCAGAATTCTCCAACTTTAAAAAAAAATTTCAATCAGAAAACTAAGAGATGGGTACAAGAGCGAAATAATGATCCCTCTTCAGTGAAAGCCTCAACTTTCTGCAAGTCAGTCACATTTGTAATTAACCACACCAACTAGTCCCAAAAAACAAAAAGCAAAGAAGTGAAAAGCAAACTCAAAGAGAAGTCAATGGCATTAAAAGACCACTTTTCAAGCCAAGTTCATTCAGAACCAACTACTTTTACAAAAAACTGACTCTATGTATAAGTGTGGGTGGCTGGAGAAAATCAATAGCAGTTCTAGGTCCTATTTCTTTCAAATAACATACCTCCTCGATGTTTGTGCCCTTCCTCTAACTTTCTCTCAAACATTCTACTGCCATTACTATGCTAATCAAACTTCTTTGACTTGTAAAAATGGACTGTTAGACAGTTAGGGAATTTGTTTTACGACATTAGTGGAACACTTTGGTATACAAATAAGACTGGAAAAATAGAAAAAGAAACTGCAGGTGTTTCACGCCCCTATCAACACAATCTATATCATTAAGAAAGTGGATGATAGAGTAGACATGCTTCAACATGAGAAGAGAACATGGCTCACGTGCTGATGTCGTTGTTGGTGAGGTCAAGTCTCTCCAGCCTCTCCATCAGCGTGATCTCGTCTGGAAGCTTCTCCAGTTTGTTGTCTCTCACTTCCAGGATTGTGACGGAGCTCAGATGTTGCAGGTGCTCAGGGCTCAGGCCCCTGATGTTGTTGTTACCCACCAAAAGCTCCTGAAGAGACAGGAGGAGAATCACTGAGGACATGCTCATTGACATAACTGTGCTGGCGACGGCAACATTTACAAAAAGCTACTCTTAGCCCTACTTTCAATGTACAGGGCTTTCGAGCAAATTTTGTTCAGTTTACTGATATGGCTTTGGTAAAGTCAATTAAGTTTAGGCTATTACTTTATATCTCGTGGGGCAAAGTTTTTCAGGGGGACTCTCATGATCTAGAGGTTAAGGTGTTGGCCTCTCATTTAAAGGTCCCGGGTTCGAATCTGGGTAGAGACCGAAAAACTTCCTTATCTAAAATTGTCTCCTTTCACCTCCTGTCCTGCTCTCCAGCAATGTTCTGGCGTTTCTTTTGTCTCCTCTTTCGGCCTTAACCCCCTCACCTCCTTTGCCAACTCCTCTGGGCTCCTGACTCTTTCTGCAGCCTTTCTGCTGCTACTCCTTGGCTCCTTCTTACTGCTGTCTTTCAGCCAAACCCCTGATCTTCTGGTAGGATAGATCTACACCTAGCCTTCTCAGACAAGGGCGAAAAATCTCGGAGGGCCCATGTGCAAGTTGCGCACGTTAAAGATTCCTTTGGGGTCTAAAATCCATAAGAGTAGGCTTCGGCCGCCACCCGAGCAAAATTCAAAATCTCCTTACCAACTGAAATAGTTTAATGTATCCCCCACGCTCATATGACCTTATACAGTTGCAAGTGCCGTAAAACACTTACCCCCCCCCCCCCCCCCTTCCAAAAAAAGAAAGAAAAGTTTTTCAGCATTGTTTTGGTTGAGCATGAAAATGTTGAAAAAATCAGTGCAGTACATGATCTAATAATATTTTAGAAATGGCGTAAAACAATGTTGTTCTTATACGATGAGCAAGGCTGGGATGTTTCTATGTCTTTCTCCCCTACATACAACACAAAGGGAAAAATATACGAGAAATCAGGCTTTTCTTTGTTCGTGAAATGAACAGTTTTTTTCGCACTGTCGCAGGGAAATAGGCCCCTAGGCCCCTGTGTCGGGGGAAATCCCATGAACCCAGGCAGCTCAGGGGTGACCCCCACTCTACCTCCCATAACTTTTTAATTTACGAATATTTCTTCATGAATTTTTATATGTACATTCTACATTGAACCATGCTTATATTTATATAATTTTAGGGGGATTTCATTTAGAGATAGATAGAGAAAAGTTGGAGTAATTAACATGATGCCAAAAACAATACCACAAAACAACACACATTGAGTAATGGTAAACTGAGACCAAAAAAAAGGGGAATACATGTGCGAGTGTCTGCAGATAAAGAGGAAGTGATTCATGCCTTACACAATTACGCTCGTACAATCCATATATATACGTATGAAAGCCCATCTGTGTTTACTGCAAATAAATCATTTTTGTGTGGTAGATGTGTTAGATCTAGATCTAGATCCAATCTTCTCTTTGAGCTAAAATCTGAATCTGACGCTTTCAAATGGTGGGGGGGGAAATGATGGTAAACATAAAGGGAAGGTACCTCAATAATAATTACAGGATTTTAACAGTAACCTCTTGTAATTGGTATCAAAACAACGTCCGTTACACTCCCGTAAATTCTACGGGGCAAAGGCAGAGCGCTACACGGTTCAGGCACAGCGCTACAGGGTTCAGGCCCGTACATTCTACGGGTGCGGCAGCGAAGAGGTTAAAGAGTAGAGCACCTGACCCTTCTGTAGTGAGAGAATTACAGATATTCATCTTACAAGTATTTCTGTTAGATACCTGGAGCAAGTTGGGAGAAGACTGAAAGCACTCGAACTGCTGAGTCAAAAACTTATACAGCAACTCATTTTCGGTACACAATGTGACAAATGAACAGTCTGCTGAACAAAACTCTGACCTTTAGCTTAGTGCAGTGCCTGAGGACAGGCAGGTATTCCAGCTTGTTATGTCGAAGGTGAAGCTGCTCCAGGTTAGGCAGATGGCCAAACTCCTCCGGTAGGTTCATCAGTTGGTTGTGGGTGGCATCAAACAAAACTAGAGCTGGAATTTAAAAGGAAAAAAAAAACAAGTTTGAGTTTGAATAAAGACAAACATAACAAAAGAACAGTCATTTAGTCATTTAGCTATGGGGAAAAGCAACGCCAATAGAAACAAAAAAGAAATAGTGGGGCTAAATGTGTCAAGAGATTTAAACCTCTACATAAATGCAGTTGAGCACACTGGAAAAATATGAAAACAATTCTTGTGGAGAAACACTATTGCTTCACCAGTCTTTATAGAAGAAGACATATCCAGTACTGGTCATAGTTGTGCTTATGCGTGAACAACACAAGTGGTCAGAAACAGTTTAACCCAAAAAGAACGAAAGGGGACACTAGGAAATTTTCTCAGGAGCCCAGCATGGCATGCCAAAAAGAACGAGTAAAAGAAATTTAAGAGTCTCAAGTTTGAGCCCTTTTACCTGTTATAGTGGAGGGTATACATACAAAGAACTCTTGATTTTAATAGTAAAAGCCGAAGGATTTTTTTCAGAATCATTATTCTGCTATGCTGATTGGATAATAAGACAGACACTGCTTACCATTGAGGGATCCGATATCAGGGGGTAGGTGGGTCAACTTGTTGTTAGAGACATTGAAAAATCTCAGCCGACACAGCAGACAAATGTATCGGGGCACGGAATCAATTTGGTTGTTTGAGACGTCCTGACAGAATAACAAAGTTACAAAGTTATCCAAAACAAACTGGCAACAGGAAGGTGTCCAATAAAATGCAAAAGTTTGCCTCAGATACAGAGCACTCCTGTTAGCATCTGAATTCAGAAAGTCATGAAATTTGCTTGCTGAAACCACAGATTATTATTTTTTTTATAGTAGAGGGTTTTACGGCGTTCGCAACTGCATAAGGTCATATGAGCGCCAAGGGGTGGGTGTCAACAAAGAAGTCTTTACAGGGAATCAGACTTAGACTGCTCACCTCTCTAACTTCAACAACACAAGGTCTGCTTCGACTATCAAGGCACCCCAAAATAGCAGGTCACAAGGGAGTGACAAACATACAAAAGAAGTAGAGAGAAATGACAATAGTTAGGATCAGGAAAGAAAAAGCAGCAGTTCCCTGTTGTGGATCAGGCACAGTTATGAGCGTGACATGAATCAGCCCATTTACAATTCTACTATGCTTGAACGAGATATGTCCCCCCTTTGGGAATGGCCTAAAGACACTTCAGTCAGTGGCACTGCCCCGGGGGGAGACAGATTAATTTTCTTTTCTAAGATCTGTTGAGTAACTTTACCATCTAGATATCCTATAAATCAGAACAATAATTGCATGACAAAGAGCACAGAGGGAACCATGTAAAAAAGAATGCTTTACAGCCATGACAAAATACTTAAAAACTCACAAGTTTTTCCAGTTGCTTGAGACTGCAGACTTCCTCACAGAGAGAGGTCAGTTGGTTGTGATCGGCTTGTAAAGTGACCAGGTTTTGGAGCAGGCCAACATGTAGTGGGATATCACTCAACCGATTGTGACTGCACAGACACGGACATGAAAACAGTTATTCTACTTCATCAGCACAAAAAATGCAAAGCCTGATGGAGGAAAAGACACCTTAACATCACGAAACATGGCACTGTCAAAGATTCTCAAAGGAATAGCTGAATATCATGTTGTTCCTTAAATGCCCACAATAGAAAAGCCTCATTAGCAAACTTGATTACTCAGTGAATATACATACGTCAGCATCTTATTTTTACCATTACTGTCACAGGATCTAACACTAACAAGGGACAAAGCAATATTCCCTGAGAATTCATTAATACTAACTATCTGAAAGTGGTCTTTCCTTTATAAAATATGATATCTCCCATTAATTTCATTCTTTTTATTCATTTTTTGGCCTTCTATCTTCCTCTCCATTAATTCTGAAACAATGAACTGCTGATGTATTCAAACTAAAACTATTTTTAAAAAGCTATAAAAATAAATTTATTTAAACATACTGCAGTCAAAATAAAAAAGCCACTAGTGAACCGCTAAACGTGACATATGGTTGTTCTCCACTTTTCCTTTTTCATTTGTGCATTAGATTAAGTCTGCTGTCAATTTGATAATTATAAATGATCAGACAATTAATCTCAGTTAACATGAAAATACAAACCTGATGTCTAACTTTTGAAGATTTTCCAGGGCACTGATGGCTTTTGGTAAACTTGTCAGTTGATTGTCATGGACCTGAGGGGACAGGAAGGGAATTAGTCCAGACACTTGAAATAATAATATAAATGGAAAACATTTCTGTAACTTTAGTTCAAAACTTCAAGAGCTTGAGTAGTACATTATGGATACAGTTACCACAAAATGCATCTATACTGCCAAAAAAGAAGTTCAAAGTTACTCTGTAAGCCTACATGTTTACAAAAACAAAAAACATGAAAGCTAATCCAGTACATGTTACCTTACATTTACGATCAAAATTCATGATAACATATGCAAATCAGAGATAAAAGTTTAATTCGCAGATTACTGTTAATGTTTGCATCTCAGAAAAACAGTCACTGTTTCAGCAAATGCCCAAGGATCAAATCAATACCATAATGCCTTCACTGTGCTCAAACTCAAACATAATTATTTTCAACTAGTCTAATAACTATTATAAATTCAATATATTATTATAAAAGTTGACTTGCTCTTGACAAGTGTGAGCCTATAAAATCATTTTCAATGGCCTTGTTATAAGATGGAAATGAAGACGACATCAGGTTATGACAAAAACTATGTGTCAAAATTAACACATGCAGACTGAGACAGCAAACATATTGAAAGACTTGGCAGTCTTGCACCAACAAAACTATTTATGTTAGCGGTAAGAGTAAGCTTGAACCCCTCATTCAGAACTCTGAGACTTACTTCACATATCCGGGGTCTGCATTCTCAAGTGGGCCACATTTGGATCGTCATGATATCAATATCATGCACATATGTGATGGTTTTAACTTATAAATTCAAGAACAGGAGGGGGTTGACACTTTAATCCAAAAAAGTATGTGTGGTTTATAATTCGCTGTGATCACCAGACAAGCCAGGATCACGTGAAATAAGTGAACAAACTCAGTGTAGTCTAGTGAGTGTAGGAGAATAAGGGAGCACGAGGGGTATATAAACAGACGGCGAAGGTTAAACTGGCCTTCCGAGCCACGACTAAAACCTAGTCTGAGCAGGGATCGACGCTACTGGTGGGTCGACACAGTGGATGGAGCTCCGGACCTGTACGACCCCCACTCATCTTTCCCCGCACGAAACAGTGAGTATTGAAACCAACGTAAATAGACTAACGAGTAGAATCTAGGATTAGATAGCAGTTATCATCTCATTACAGTATGGGTTCACAGCAACCAAAACCAATTGGTATGGAACCTGATGGTGATGGTTACAAGAAAAACGGACCTTCATGACTTACATCCAACACAGTAAGCGCACCAAGGTTCCTCAACCCCTCTCCAATGGAGGACAAACGATTCGAAGCAAGAATGAGCTTGGTGAGGTCTACAGTTTCCCACCACTTGTCATCGGTGTTGTCAAGGGATATAGACTTGGCTTCCTCGGGCACGTCTTCCTGCACTGTCCACACTGCGTCCGGCACACTCTCCAGACCTCGCTGGCTCAGGTTCAACACTCCGGAGCGACGAGCCTGTTTCAGCATGGAAGGGTGGACACTGTTTGAAGGGTGGTCAGACTCCGCTGAGAACCCTCCGAATGCACCACGACCCCGTCCTCCTCTACCTCGATTTAGCCGTGACATCGTGACTGATACTGAAGAAATGTAAATAATTGGATTTCCAGTCTGAGGGTAGAAAGGATACTTCTTAAATGTATAAAGACATTTCAAGACACTTGAGCACTGTACAATAAGAAGAGCGTTTGTAAGAACAAAAAAGAGCAACAGATTTAAGAAATTCCTGAAGGCTTATTATACAATATGTGCGCTTAATTGTGAAATCAGGCACACTTCTAAAATAGTGAACGGCAGAAACATACATTTTCCCACCCCTTGGGCAATTTTCAGAGATTGGGGGGGGGGGGGGCAGATTGGGGTGCGGAGTGGGGGGCTCAACATCTTTTCATTATTAGTGAATAAGTACAATTCAAAAACATTTCTGTGTGGTTACTACGGAAAAACATTGATCAAAGGCACAATAAAATGGAAATTTGTTGTTTCCAAGGGAACACAAGCTTTGGAAACAACCAAATTTTGGCAGCCATTTTCATATACACAGATTTTTTTTTCTATGACATAGCAGAGGCAACCCTCACTTTCAATTACAAATATATCTTAATATATCTTAATAGTAATGGACAGCATTTGTATAGCGCAAATCCCCGCTCAACAGCAAGCTCTATGCCCTTCACAATCTATACTATTACCCCAGCAGACCTGAGAGCATTCTGAAACAAACTCAAATTCCTGGGAAGCATACAGGGCAAGCAGCCATTTATAGTCTATGCTAAAACACTTTCTAACATATTGAAAAGATCTTTCGCTGTCTATGGCCAGGTACCCATTTCCACCTGGGTGAAGTGAGGAAAATTCGTGCAAAGTGCCTTTCCCAAAGCGACCTTTTGATGTTTCAATTTCTTTCGTGTCGAATTACAATTATTATTAGTAAAATACAATTAATTATAATAAAATGTTATATTAATTACTGTGACAGGACTTTCCTTACTTTATGGCGCTGGGTACCACGTGTGACAAGTGGAAGATTACATTGTTAAACGCGTCTTTTTTAATGTGGATTTTTGCAATGCAACTCTCACCACATGAATTCTTTTTTTTTTGGGTAACGGTTTTACTGCGCTCGCAACAGCATAAGGTAATATGAGCGCACGAGACACATTAAATATTTTCAGTTGGTTGTAAATTTTGAATTTTGCCCGGGTGGCGGCCGAAGCATAATAATCTTATAATTTGTTTAGCTTTAACGTGCGCAACTTGCACATGTAAGGGACCTCCAAACTTTTTCGCCCTTGTCCAAGAAGGCTTGGTACTATAGATCGAGATACGTAGATGACATCTTTTTCTGTCTTTTCGAGTATTTTCCCATTTTCGTATGACCAATAGGTTTTTTTTCCATTACAAATTGACAAATAATATTAAAATTAAGGTTTTATTAATAGATCTAGTTCTAAATTCTAGATCTACAAATAGTCTAGATCTAGATCTAGATCTACATTTTAAAAAAAATTAATTAAGAATTGAAAGTGGCTATTCTCACCCGCCCGGAAGTTCTCGCAAGATCCACTCCTCCCCTCTTCTCTCTCTCTCTGTTTCTTTCTGAATACTGTCTATCGGTGTGGACGATCAAATTGACCAAAACAAAGTTAAAAAATGATGTTAAAACACAAAAGTAAATTAATTTGGTTGTCTACAAAGATGCTACGGCTATTTAACTTTTCGAATCGAGCCGAACTACGCGGGTCGCCATTTTGTTTTGTTCTCTCTCTTTCTCTCTCTCACTCTCTCTCTCTCTCTCTCCACTGCCCACAGACAAAATTGTACGCTTTTAGTAGGCTACAAGTACAGTTGTAATGGAACGTTTGTTCACAGCACAGAATTCTACAATTTTTCTCTTATCACAGTGTAGAATTCTGTGGTTTAGGGTGAATGCAAAATTTGTTGACACGCGCACCGGGTGAGAATAGCCACAAGACCCGCCTGCACTATTCTCACCCGGAGGTGGCCTTAAGAATTCCTGAGACCACAAGACAGAAACGAAACATAGAGATTTCTAACCAAACAATTCATGGTCTAGGCCCTAGTTAGGCTGTACACTCTCAACAACTTACTTACCAATTATTATTAGTAGACCTAACTAGAGTCTAGATCTAGATCTGTCTAATGCAACCAGAACTGACTGCTTAGTCAAGAGAGCATGATGAGTCACCCACAGATGGGCAGTTGGCCTTGGGCTACCTGAAAAAAACTTGACCTGTGACCCTTTAGCCTCCGGCTCTTTTGTTTACTCATCTGTGAGAATAGGATTCCGTGTGTGTCGAGGCTTATGAACTTGACAAAGCGGGGAAAAACCATAATCTTATTAATTATCTAAATCGAGACCTAGATCTAGATCTAGATATCTAGATCTAGATATCTATATCTAAATCTAGACGTTTACCCCCATTTTCGCTGGCTGAAAAGTGAAATCCACCAAGCAAGACACAGTCACAGTGAGAACAGTCTGTCCCAGTCCCAGTCCCAGTCCCAGTCCTATCCCCTTTGCCTTGCGAAACTTTAAACAAAACGAAAAGTCAATTATCCCTGTATGGATTAATTCTGTCAATATATCATCAATACCATAAGAAGCATGGCAACGGTCAACAAACTCTTGACGATTTTTTTTAAAAATGACGTGCTTACCAAAACATTCAAACACCAAAGTTTAGGTGTGTCGGTTTAGGCCCGGCCCGCTTCGCCGGCGAAGACCGAAAAAATTCCAGTGACAGGCCTGCTTAGTCTAGCGAAATCGAGTCCCAATAGCCACAGACTCGATTCTAAGGGAATCAAAAGACCTTATTCGTCGGGTCGGCAAGCTATTCTATTCACACAATAATACGTTCTCAGCCCACAAAGCAATAATTATAGATCTAGGCTACAGTGCAGTTGAGAAAAAAAATGTTTCGTTTTCTGAAATATTGCATCTAGCGTACGTTAAAATGTAGACTATCTTTTCTTGCTTTTTCAGGATTTGCAATCATTATTTGAGAATGTTTCTGAGTGTTCTGTGGTCTGCTGGGGTAATAATAATATAAAGTGTAAACACTGTGAGTGTAAAGCGCATATATATTATTTTTTATGGAGCTTGCTTTCGAGTGGGGACATGCGCTATACAAATGCTATTTATTATTATTATTATTAGTAGTAGTAGTAGTAGTAGTAGTTGTAGTAGTAGTAGTAGTAGTAGTAGTAGTAGTAGTAGTAGTAGTAGTAGTAGTATTGTTATTTTGACCAAATATTCCTTGGGAGGGGTGGGGTTGTTGTTGTTTTTTTGCAATTTTTTCTCTCAAAATTGTGGGTTTTCGTTTAAAGTTAAAGGAGGTTAAAAATGTGATTACATCCGAACTGGATATATAGACCAAAGAGTGATATAGATCTAGATCTAGAAGTCTTGTTGAGATCTACTCATAAATTTACACTTATAATATTAGTTTTAAAGGGAGATTAATAACTCTGCGTCTACCTGTGCGTCCACAGGAATTCCTGGGAGTCGATCGCGTCCTTATACGCGGTTATTCGATCATAGACTAGTCTTCTTTGTAAGTATTTATGTAAACCACCCCCCCCCCTCTCTCTCTCTCTCTCTCTCTCTCTCTCTCTCTCTCTTTCTCTCTCTCTCTCTTTATCTCTCTTCTCTCCCCCCTCTCTCCCCTCTATCCTCTGAGAATACTCTCTCGATCTCTCCCCTCTCTCTCCCCTTTCTCCTCTGTGTGTGTGTCTCTCTGTCTTGGTCTGTTTGTTTCTCTCTCTCTCTCTCTCTCTCTCTCTCTCTCTCTCTCTCTGTGTGTGTGTGTGTGTGTGTGTGTGTGTGTGTGTGTGTGTGTGTGTGTGAGTGAGTGAGTGAGTGTGTGTGTGTGTGTGTGTGTGTGTATGTGTGTGTGTTTCTATTTTCACTGTCCTGGCTGGTTTAGGCTCCCTCTTCACTTGTGAGGCTATAAATATTCTTTTTCTCGCTCGATCTACTTACATTCGCCATTTCTCGTCTCCGGCCTCTTATGAAACTGCAAATAAAATTAATTTAGGCCTAGCCTTAAATTATCTATTTCGTAAACGTGGGGCCTAAGTCATCTTTTGTAAAAACTATTCTTTTGCTAGTGTGATTGCTGTAGCTAAATATTATCCCTTTGACCTAAATTGATTTCACCATATCGCTGCTGCTAAGCAAAACAATGAAATTTGTGCCTCTCTGAGCTCGCTGTCTGCATCACTTGCAGGAAGAAGCATGACATCCAAAAGTTTCTAAAAGTTGAAAGCCAGATGTAGAAACCAAAATAACTTAGGTGTGTGTCTAATATTTCCCTAGAGCACCGGTGCACTTGTGGTTAGAATGAAATTCGTAGGATGGACGTTGGCCCGTGATCGTGAATGATAGAAGACTCTTCTGAGTCTCAGCTTTCTTTTACTTTTGCTCAACCGAGTCAACTTGCTGGGTCTTGTTGAGCTTTCGTCAATGTTAAAGTATACGTGAATCTGCTTAATTTTTATTGCTTCTCCTTATTAATTTAAAAAAAGGTAAGACTGTACTTTAACCGGACCACCGGTCGGAACTACTTTCGCTATGCGCCCCTGGTGATAGTGAGTAGTGGCCTGCTATTGACTATTCTTCCTTTCCGAGCTCCCCTACTCACTCTCCTACTCAGTTTTTACAACATCCTCTTCCTTCGACTGCCAACAACCAACTGACGTCTCTTACCGGGTTTTTCAGTCATCATGACCATGCCACCGTGCCCTTTGACCCACGACCCTGACATCTGTGGCTAATTGGTAAATCTAATTACGTGGTCCATTATTGAAGGCTATTCTGATTCTTATTTTGCTGGCGACTCTGCTAGGCCTACTCCTGGTCCGGCAAAGTACAATGGAGGGCGAGAGATGTGCATGAGAGCTCATTTGCATAATTGCAACCCCCTTGGCCCTACTCGCAACTTGGCGAGTGCTGCGAAGCAAGGCTCGGCCTGTTCCAACAGATCTACCCCGATTGTCTACTTAGCCCCATGGTCCGCTCATGTTATTGTTTATATGTGTGTGTGTTTTTAAAATCATTGTTGTCAGGGGGCTCCCCCTGAAACCCCCCACTGTTGTTACATTGATAATATGTAAACAAGATTGTCCGCACATGTTGTTTTGCATGTGTGTGTGTTTTCTGTACTATTGGTTCCAGGGGGGCAAGCCCCCCCACTGTTGGTATGATACACAGTGGTTTACCATTGAAGTTAAATCCCCTACCCACTCTCAACCACCACCCTCAATCACAGGCCGAGGCAGGTTGTCCGGTAAAGTACAATCCGGCCAAAAAATAATAATTTGAAAACATTCTACAAGGTCTGTCTTGTGTCATAGGAGGAAGCTAAAACTAGATCTAGATCTAAATGTAAAGTTAGACAGCCACAGAGTGCCAGTTGAGTTTTGCGTTAGTGTTATTTACTGAAAACAGACCACAGGCTAGTTCTGAGCTAGATCTAGATCTAGATTGACTTTGAATTCAAATTTTTTAGATAGTAATACAAAGCATTCATTATCTTGAAGTTGCCGTAGTCCTTTCACTTTCGTTTGGGGTTGAGAATAACCCATCCATGTGTCGCTATTCTCACCCCCTCATTTTACCATAAATGACCCTAAAGGGATCAGTGCTGAGATTACCAGAATTACCTTGGGGTGGGGGGTTCCGAGGATGATGCTCCACATGATCGTGTTCATGTCCGAATAGTCACAGTCAGGATTGTCAGTTTGGAGCCAAATCCCTGAAATTTGTCTCTTTTGGATCGCGTCTGGCCCGGAGAATTTCTTTTGGCTCTCCGGCTATTTTTTGACTCCGAACTCCAAATGTTCAAGAAGAAGGGGAAAGAAGAGGCTAGAAAAAAAAAAGAAAAAGAATAAAGGGGAAAAAAATGAAAGTGAAGAATGAAAAGGTATACACAGAAGATATATAAGGGAAGAGACCTTTTCTCCTGGACAGCCTTGGGGAGCTAATACAAGCATCAAAAACTTGGCGTACCTTCTTCTGACCATAATTAACTCTCCGAGGGGGGTAAACCCACTATGCATGTCCCCTTTTTTTGTAAAAAGTAAAGTTGTTCCCGCATTCGATCCGGACATTGGGGATTGCCTTGTTAGTGAGACAACTTCCTGGGCCTTTGGCATATTGTGGTAGGGTGGCCAATTTCTTTCCCCGCCGCCTTTACTTCCCCAACTAGAAGTCAGGTACCCATTACTGCTGGGTGGGCAGGAGGGGGCGAAAAAATCTGTGTCCGAACCGAGGCTTGGACCCGGACTTTCTGCTTCAGAGACGAGCGCACTAACTGCTCCGCCACCGCACCCTCATCCTTTTTTGGTACTAAATCTAAAAATGACAAAAACGTCACTAAATTGGTCATTAGATCAAAACAAGTGAAACTGTTTTGATAGTTCTTCATCTAATAAATGGAATCCCGATAAAAGAGACCTGTTTTCGGCAATTGCCAAAAAGTAATTTGATGTCGAAGTCATCGTAAAGGAATGTGCCTCAGCCGCTGCCAGTGGCTCACAAGCACAGTGATTTCGACCGCGAGCCGCCAAGAGCGGCTTGCCAGAGATAAAGAGTTAAAGGTCTTTGATCGCTAGTATTACAAAGTTAATTAATGTGAGTTTCCCTTTTTATGGTAAACACAGTATACATGTTTTGTCATTGATTTGATAGTACTTACTGTTACAATTTTTAAAAAGAGACACGAAATACAAAAGATGTTGTAAGTAACTGTTGTGTATATCCACAGAAAGCAAATATGCCCACTGGAAGGAGCAGTGCCTCTGCTTTGCTCCAGAAAGTGAACAGTCAACTCCGGGGTGAACGTGTGCCCTTAAAGACTAAAGAAGAGGATGAACTTGCCGTAAGTAGGCAAAACTGGAAGCTATATATGTACACCGCCCTTAGGTTAACTTATGTTATACTATAGTTATGTATTGATCTTTCAGAGAGATCTTTTTCCAGAAATAGAATAAAATATTAGGATCGTAACATTTACCATCACCTTTCCTCTTTATCTTGGCAATCGACTGCCTGATGAAGGAAACCACCAGAGGACACAGAAACGATGTACAGTGGACCCCATGGACACAGTTGGACGATATGGACTTTGCAGATGACTTGGAGCTTCTGTCACACACCCAGAAACAGATTCAAGCAAAGACCACAATTTTAAACAGCCTACCACTACTATCAGAGTCTGTTGGGTTAAGGATTTACCCCAGAAAGTAAAAAACCTAAGGATAGATGCACTACGAAAGGAGCAGGTCACAATAGAGGGACATGCATTAGAAGATGTTGAATCCTTCTGCTATCTTGGGAGTATAATTGACAGAGAGGGAGGAACAGACGTTGAAATAAAGTCCTACATTGGAAAGGTTCAGACTGCATTTATCTTTGAATAGGATTTGGAGGACCAGGGATATCTCAATACGAACAAAGCTGAGGATTTTCAAATCAAATGTGATGTCAGTCTTTCTGTATGAATGAGAGACATGGAACACAAATCAGACTTGAGTGGATCCAGGTTTTCTTGAACAAGTGTCTAAGGAAGTTACTGAGGATCAGATGGACAGACAGGGTCACTAACGAGGAAGTATTAAAAATCTGTGAAGAAGGTGTTAGCGATGGATTGGACTCGCCCTCAGGAAGTCAAGCAGCGCATAACAAGGAAAGTGTTAGATTGGAACCCACAGGGTAAAAGTTCAAGGGGAAGATCACATGGAACCTGAAAAATAGTCACAGTACAGAAATGGATGAACAGAGAAGTGGGAAGACATGGAGTAACATCAAGCGACTAGCCCAGGATAGGGAACAGTAAGTGTTTGTTCATGGCCTGTATCCTGATATACCTGGTTGAGAAAGGCTATGATGATGAACATCTCCCAATTGTTTGAGAGATTAAAAACTTTTTTCTCACAGGCTGTAATGAAAATATCATTTGTGGAGAACATCATAGTATGAAATGTAAACCAAAATAGAAACATACGAACAGTTTACATGCTTTATTTTATCGAA
Source organism: Aplysia californica (assembly GCF_000002075.1). Taxonomy (NCBI): domain Eukaryota; kingdom Metazoa; phylum Mollusca; class Gastropoda; order Aplysiida; family Aplysiidae; genus Aplysia; species Aplysia californica. The sequence goes on along the minus strand of NW_004797722.1, from coordinate 384,826 downwards.
AGTATTAAACTAGTTGAGATGAGACATTCTATTTTTATCTACAGGGTTACCTCAACAGCTTGACACAAAAGACCCAACACGTTCCTAGTGCAAATTTTGAAGACTTTGGGGATATCTCCATCTCGAGCGGGAAAGATGGCATGCAAGCAATCACACCACGTGGTCGGCGCTCTGCCAGCCCGGCCCCAGCCCCGGCCTCCAGCAAGTTCTTGAAGAAGAAGACTCCACAAGGGGCAGCAGGCCCTGCCGCTTCAGTGACTGGCCCAAAGGCAGCGAGAGTTGTGGACGATGATGAGGATGAAGATGATCGTGATTACAGAGGAGGGCAGATTGTGATTGCTGGCAAGAAGAAAGCTGAAGGTTAGTTATTGTGAATGTGTATATTGATAGAAGAAAATGATCTTGTGACTGTTCTACGAACACATTATGGACTTTTGTTTCCTCCTGACTGATTACATTATGTGTACATATATTCATATGTTCTGATGATGTTTACAGAATATATACATCTTTATTTAATAAAATGGTCCTGTATCATGTTCAAGGCTGTGGGTTTTGGTTACCTGCATGGCATGGCATTAATTTTTTTTTTCATTTCGTAACCTGCTAAAACAGAAATTTTGTTTGGATTTTTGGAACATATTATATGTTCGTTGAAAATCTACTCAAGTGCCTGCATGCTGTTGCTGAAGTTGTATCTTTTTAGATTTGATTTCTGTACCAGAGATTTAACTAAATGTGGAGTCAAGAGAAAGAAAATCTTGTGTTTTAGTCAATATTCTCAGTTGTTTCATTATAACAGGAGATTCTGAATTTTGCTGATAATTCGCTACCAGTGAATTTCTGTATATAAGGTTTCCTCTAATGTTTAGACATATCAGAATATTAATCATATTTAACTCACAGTAGAGTCTTCAATTCCTCAGCATCCCCTTCCAGACCGGAGAAGTCTTCTGCATTGAACAAAGCCAATGCTCTGACAAATAAGATCCAGGGTCGCAGGGCGGATGGATTTCCTTTACGTCGTCATGTCTCTCGGGATAGCGACTCAGAGAGCGAAATTGGCAGGAGGCCTGGTTCAGCAGACACCAGCATTGGGAGGGACGGGCGAAAATTTCTCAAAGGGCGCAAGACTTTGGACGAGGAGGTACCGGAACGGGGAACTCCAAGCCCTCAGCTGGTGCAGAGAAGCTCTTCAGCAGACCAGAAGAAAAAGACTCACAGGCGAAGTAAGACAAAATAAGATAAGAAAATACTTTATTGTCTCGGAGATCTTAATTAGGTCTTTTTTTATATGATATCCAATAATTGTCCTGCACTTTTTTCATCTCTGTGTTATTTCTATATATACATAAGTCGCAGTCTTGGAACCTGATCATTAGGAGACCAAAAAAAGGGAAAGAATGACTGTGAATTATCCAACTTTCATGAGACAATCAGACAATTTCACTGTATGACAGGAGAAAGTTATTAACCCCCCCCCCCAAATGACCTGCTTTGCAGAAACACATGGAGGCAGGGTGTAAGAGTGCCCACTCTTTCCCTCCTCTACTCACTCCAACTGTGTTATATTGAACCTATCAGTAAAGTTCATGTATTGGTCCAGCCTTGGTGAGTGCCTCTTTGCATATATGCAAGGTGGGGTAAGGCAGCTCAGAAAAGTTTATTTCTCTAGCTTTGATGGGTTTCTATGTTTAGAACGGGTTCTTAAGCATGGCAATTAAAGGAAAAAATATCTGTCACTCAGTAAAAGTGGGCTATCATTAGATGAACCAGCTCTTAGGCAGAGACTTCTTTCTTCCTATTTTAATTTGATCGTTCTGGTGTTGAACTCGAAAAAAATATCTCAAAATGCAAAGCTGGCGGAAGGTAGGCACAGTGGTATAAGTATGATTTGCTCTTTCCTTTTTTTTCCAGTGAACTCATACTGTTTAGTCCTTACAAGCAATTTTTAGTTTCTTTCATGACCATGTAATACAGTGGTACTTTGTGACTTTGACCTCAGTTGAGATTTAATTCTCCTATTTGCATCAAGACTATATTTTGTTTTTACAGGTAGCAAAGCTAGAGGGGAGATAGTTCGGACCTTGGGAAATGTATACCTCACTTCAGAAGAGGAGAGCCTGGCAGAATTCATCCATGGCCTATCTGCCTCAGAGTCATCTGCCAGAAGACCTCAGAATGTGAGCACGTTTACCTTGTTTTGTTTTTTGCCCTTTCACCCAAGTTCACTTTTCTTTTTACTCATTTGGTTAGCAATATGTAGATGTGAAGATTAATTGATTGCTTTGCTGTACGGGTCTGTTTGTTAATAATGTTAATGCACTTTTATTTGAGAGTTCACTCTAAACCATTGTCTGTTAACTCAGAATAAAGAAGGACTTTGTTCTAGTGTGGTGTCCTTCTTGATTGGAATATTTTTATATTGTAATTTCCAGTTTGACGTCTTAGACCTATGGGCAATCAGCGAACTTATGGAATTTAGGCTGACTTCTAGGTCGTGGAAGTAAATATCATAGCTTCTTGTTCATTGTTAAAATCAGTTGTATATTCACTGATTAATGTTTCATACCTTTATATTTTAACTTCAACAGGATAATTTCCCTTCCTTTCATGCAGCTACGAGATCTATCTCATAATAAAGTTTCCCTCCTTCATAAAATCAAAAGTACGCAACCAACAGCCACTAAATTTTGTGACATGACGTCATGTCGAAGAAATCTCAACACCAAATTAAAAGTGCACTGGTGAACAGGTCATATAGCTGTGACGTGTCAAGTGTGTTGTACTTGTGTACTTTGTCCAAGGCAAATTCGATGGCTCAACAAAACATTGATGCAACCTTCTCACGCTACGATGTCAGAGTTGTGATCAAATTGTTCAACTCTTCTCGGCTAGTCTGCAGTTGAAACCCATGGTGGTCTATGCAAAGTAATAGGGAATTAGCACCCCATCAACTCAAACAGTAAGGAAAAGGATCAGGGAGGTTGATCGTGGGAGGTCTGACGTGAAAGATGAAGCGCACACTGCGCATGGGAGGCAGAAAACACTGAGAAAGGAAAGTGATGCACTTTTTTGGGTTTTTTTCTACGTGAATGGCATCATACTAATATGGCTAGTCCCACCTGGCCAAACTGTCGATGGATACTACAGCAGGTTTGTCCTAAAAGACAAGCTGAGACCTGCAATTCTGAAAAAAGACTCGCTTTGCTTGAAGAAGGCGTCATCCTGCATCATGATATCGTGCCTGTTCACAAGTCCAGAGTTATGAATGAGCTTCTTGAGGGCTACTCGTGGGAATTATTGGAACACCCACCCTTTTCGCACGACCTCGCCCCATGGGACTTCCACCTCTTCCCCAAAGTGAAAGAAATGCAAGGTCGGAGATTTGAGGACGAGGACGAGATTCAAGAGGCTTTGAGAAAAGCGCTCAGGACCATGGACCAACGATCACTGACCACTGTCTTTGACTGCTGGGTACATCAAATGGAGAAATGTCTGGAACTTCATTTTTCCTACGTTGAATAGGTATTTGAATAAGCTTTCTGTTGATATCAAATACAAGCTGATTTACAATTATATGTGAGGACAGCATGACAGGGAAACTTTATTCTGAGACAGACCTTGAACATACCAATATCAAAGATTTTGTTGAATATGGACCCTGGTTAGTTTCTTCTGTTTGTTTGTTTTTTGTCGTTATTAATTCTGAAATATGCTCTGATGTAGGATTGCTGCTGTTCAGTTTAAATTCTCTTTTAAATGATCACATTTTACTTATTTTCCTATTTTTTCTGTGCAATTTGACAGCTGGTAGCAAAGAAGCAGCAAAAATGGCGAAAGAAAGCAGCGTCGCCTGGACCCCGACAGACACCTTCACCTGTTCAAAGATCAAGGTCACCATCTCCCTTCAAAAGGAGTCCGTCACCATTTGGAAAACTGTCACGGTCACAGTCACAAGACTCGGATTTGTTGGACTCCATGGCCAGTGAGATGATGGAAGGCCCACAGCGTCACCGACACGATTCTGCCAGCTCTGATGATCCGCTCAACAGTAGGACATTTTGTTTCTCATTTTACTTTTACTTTTTTCGCTCTTGTATTTCGAAGGGGAATGTTTTGGTCCATGAATATATGGTCGGGGGTGGTCGCTTGGAAAGCCATGTGACTGCGCCGTCGTCTCTATGACAGTCACCAATAGTTTCCTCTTACTCATCTGTTCCCAACATTTTATAGCACATAGTCATTACATTGAGTCTGTCTTTCTGTGCCCCCCCCCCCCCCCCCCCCCCCCTTATTCTTCAACGCCTCTGTATTCTTCATCACAGTCAGGGAATCCTTCTCAAAACAGTCACGTGTCGTCACATTATCGGCCCAAGATGACCCCCACCCCAAAAGGAGATCACTAGAATATCAAGGCAATGAGATGACTGCGTTCCTTCCTCCCTTTGCAAAGGTTCATGTAAACGCACGCCCCGTATAAACTCACGATAAGGAGCCCTCCCAAGCACCGTGCGTTTAGACCGAGACTACTGTAGTACTACCGCCACAACCCAAACTCTGCAAAGAAAATTTTTATTTTTGCATTTGTCCGCTTTTTTTTCAATACCGTACTGTTTTGGTCCATTTCTATTATTTTATCTGTTGCCTGGTACTTGGAATGATCCTATGAAGTTAGTAGCCAATGTCAAATATATAGTGAATAATGAAATTACCCCGAGCATGTGGTTTCTTTTGTTTAGTCTTGTTCCCTTGTTCTATCATTCATAAACTAGAGCAAATGTTTTCTTCTTCATCCTACAGTCAATCTGATGGATGTGGCAAGCCTCATCCCCGTCTCCCCTCGCAACAAAAAGGTCAAAGGGAAACAATCCCACCATGGCAAAGGCCAGAAGCAGAGTGGGGCTCTAGCCTCCAGCTCCGGCTCGGTGTTCAAGGCCTCGTCAGATAATTTGTCCAAGGCCGGCAAGAACAACAAGAAGGAGGCAAAGAAGAAACCGCTGAAAAAGTCTGACAGCAAGTCTAGCGTGTTTGAGAGTCTGGGCATTCATATGGTGGACGAGTTGCTCGGTGCAGACGGGGGAAAGGACCAAGCAGGCGAGTACGACCTCTCTGACCAATCGGAGATTGTGACAGAGAAATCAGACGATCGCCTGAAGTCTGTGAAGAACTACGACTCGGAGTCTGAGATAATTACGGAGCTTGGTGCAGGGTCAAGGCCGGCGCCTGTGAGACATCTCAGCACAGAAAGAAGTATAAGGTGTGTGGAAGCTGTCTTTCTCTCATACTATTTCCCCCACCCTAAATTTCTCTACATTTTTTTTCTGAATTCATAACCATAAGAGTTTTTTCATCAGTGAGGGAAATAGAGTTATGAAATTTTTGTCTGTTCTCAGAGCATTTTATAAATTCAAATGCACAATGTTCTACTCTTAGTATGAAAGCTCTGGACTTTTTGCATAGTTTAGAGCCATCTATTTTCCATGTGAGCAGCTTGAGGGAAATGTGACGTGTTTGTGCGAGTGGTCGGAGTGGCTCCACTGGCAGATCTTCCTCCATCTTTTCTTTACTTCTGTTGGTCCTCTTAATTGGCTTTACATTTTTCTCTACACTGAATGACTTTTTTGGTGCCAAAGTGCTTCTTATTATTTGAACTGAACTAATATAAAGTGTCTGTATTGTCCTGACCTGCTTCGCTTGTTTACAGTACACAGCTTGAACGGAGCGGTGTTGCCAGAAAAACTAACCGTAGGGCTGTGTCTGACGAGGAGACTGAAACAGGAGGGGACTACTCTGACGATTCATTTGAGTCGGATTCAAGAACAGTCACCCAGTCACAGTCCGTTTCTGCAAGGTCAAAAGGTGGCAGGAAGAAGTCTCGCAGACGTCCAGCCTCTCGCAGCGAGTCCTATAGGTATGTTATCTTTGCCCAGAATCGTGTAACAATTTGATATTTTGGTTCTTAACTCTTTGAACTCATAAAGCAGGCAAACCAGCCCGCAGTATATTTCTTGGCATCCTGTAAGGCCAATGCACCTGGGGCTAACCACATTCAAATTGTCCGGGGGTGGAAATTTGGGAAATGTCAAGGTCCAGGGTTCGAAAGATTGATGAGATAGAGATTGTGGGCGTTATTTGTTTTATGCCTTACACAAAGTACCGTCGAACCGGCTTTTAAACGGCTATCTGTATTTAAAAACTGTCACCTGTACAAATAGCCATTTCCCATTCCACCCCCACCCCACCCACCCCACGTGTGTTTTTTTGTTTAACATGATAATTACTCTGTGTAAGATGGCCACCTGTCTAAGATGGCCACCTGTCTAAGATGGCCACTTTTCTCCTCAACAATGAGTGGCTATATCAGATAATTTCACCTGTATTTTATTGTAAATTGATATATACACTGAGTTTATGCCAACAGGTCAAGTTATGCTTTAATGTGTTTGAGTATGAAAGTTTAATTGTCATATATATTATAAAGTATACCGTGATCCTTACAGTCAATGGATTCTCTAGGTCCTGCTTTTAGTTTCACGTTACTTTATATATGAAGTTGTGAAAGTGAGGTCTGAAAAATAATGCTATGATGAAGAAGTTGATGTTTGATAGTATTATAGCAGTGTGAAGGAAGGTTACTGAATGGTTGCAACAAAAAAAAGGCTTGATGTGTCTGACAGGTAATGTGTCATAAATAATAATAATAACAGATAGCATTTGTATAGCGCATGACCCCGCTCAACAGCAGGATCTATGCGCTTTACACTATATTATTACCCCAGCAGACCATAGAACGCTCAGAAACATTCTCAGCTTCCCGGGATGCATACAGTGCAAGCAGCTGATTAAGCGCTCAAACACTAACAAATCACAAGATCTTTCACTGTCTATAGCTGGGTACCCATGCCCACCTGGGTGAAGTGAGGAAAATTCGTGTAAAGTGCCTTTCCCAAGGACACAACATCAAGTCCCTGACAGGATTCGAACCCACGACCTTACGGTTGCGAGTCCAAGAACCTAACCACTAGGCCACCGACGCCACAATGAATGAAAACGGGAGTGGAGTATGATGTTAACCCCTCCCCCCCCCCATCTGACAACCACAACTGTAGCACTCCTCACTGCTATATATGCAGCTTGGCCTGGCTTTCCCTTAGGATCAGTACTTGATGTGTGATGATGGAAGCTGTTTGGAGGGGAAAATGCACAAAAATGCTTCTTTCTATTTTGGGTCTTTGTAGGGCAAGCTGTTTCATTGGGTGAAAAGCTGCTCTTTTTTTAGAAGTCGTTCAATACAATAATTGTAATTTTATTGAATGTGTAAAAAGAGTACTTGTTCATTCATTTAATCCAGAGTTTTGCTAAATTTGATGCAGTTAGATAGGAGGTTCTCTTTATACCTAATTAAGACTCTCCTCCATTCTTACCTTTGTGAAAGAATATGGGAAGTATAGGTGATTTATTTTTTCATTTCCATGTAAGGTAGTATTTTTTTTTAAAATAATAGAATAATATTGTCTTTGAAAATGTTAAGACACACACCTGCAATTAATTTCATTATTACATTATGCAACTCTCAACTCGTGCCTTCATGTAAATCTAAATGTCTTTCCAGCCATGAGAGCCCTCGACGTCACAAAATCGTCATGGAGCAGAGAGAGGTACAAGTGACTGCCGGCGACCCGCTGGCAGGAGTAGCCCACCGCTGGGATGCCCGCCAAGTGGGTGTGTCGGTGTCGGGCCCGTATGGGCTTCAGTATGTGGACCCAGCTCCCATAGCCACACATGTGGTCAGTGCAGATGCTCTTGAAGGTGAGAGATAGTATGTCCTTTTGATTTTCAGCAACACAGAAAGGTCATATAATATCGTGGAAGGAAAAGAAATCAAAATGAGGTAGTGCTTGATGAAGCCCATGTGGGACGCTCAATGTTAAAAACAATCAGGAAACGACAAATGCAGTTTTTGGGACACCTGAATAGACATAAGGATCTTGAACATCTAGCTCTCACTGGCAAAATTGAGGGCAAGCGAGGCAGGGGTAGGCCCAGAACAACATACTCAGGGAACCTAAACAAATGGGTAACAGGGAAAAATCAGGGAAATGTTGCTTTTTTGAGAGCATCCGAGCAAAGGAATGAATGGAAAAACCATGATTGCCAATGTCTGTCGCAGATCTGGCACTGGATGATGATGATGACTTAATGCTTAACTCTTTATCTCTGACGGAGGGGTAAACCCAGTACAGCGGGGCCTTTTTGGCACTAAATCTAAAAATTACAAAAACATCAATAAATTGGTTATTAAATCAAAACATGTGAGCCTATTTTGATAGTTCTTCATCTAATGAACAAACTCGCGGTAGAAGAAACCTTTACTCAGCAATTGCTGAAAAGTAATTTGACGTCGAAGTCGTTGTAAAGGAATGTGCCGGAGCCGCTGCCAACGGTGCACCAGCACAGCGGTTCTGACTGCGAGCCGCTGGGAGCAACTTGCCGTAGATAATGAGTTAAATTTTTGTGAAAGGAGAACATAAAACTTCTGTAATAAAACTAGGATTGTTTTTTCTCAGGGATTAGAAAACATCCTTGTCTTTGTGTGTGTGTGTGTGTGTGTGTGTGTTTGTGTTTTTCTGTATTAGCAAAACAAATTTTTATGCTCTCTGTTGTCTTGTCACATGAGTTTGGAACCTACTTACAAAGAATTCTCCACACCTGAGGGCTTTGACCAAAAGCAGAGCTCCATTTTCTTTCCCTTAAGTCAGATGTGCTTTTTAAAATAAAGAGCACTTGTTTAAATTTTAGACCCTAAATTAGTATACTGAAATTTTTTTTTTTTAATTATAATCTAGAGAGATGAAGATCACAAAGGTCACACTTTTCATTGTCTTTTTGAGTGTCTCACTCAAACTTTATTTGTGGGTGGTTGGCGGGTGCTCTGGTGTGGTTTGCTCCTTCTATCCTATCAAACATCTATCCTCCTGATCTCCCCTCCTTTTGTTTTGTGTTTGTTACTTTCTTGTAACACCTCTAGTCTTCGGCACTTATGACCTTACTGTGTTGCAAGCGCAGTAAAACCTCTACTAAACATAAACTAAAAAACTTTATTTCTTAGCAGGTATACAGTATGGTTGATAAATTTTTATTGCTTGGTTTTGTTGTTTAATTGTTTTTATTTGTTTTGAAGGGTTTTTGTGTGTCAAATAGGAGTTTTTTTCTGCCACCTTATTCTCACTGTTTGCGCTTCTCCCCTCCCCCCCCCCCCCTCCTAAAAATTTTTTTTAAAACTCCCCATACACCAACAACCATTATATATAGATGGCCTTTCAGCATTTTTTTCACAGTTTATTCACTTCCACCACCACCACCCCCCTCCCCCCTTTTCCGCGAATAGCCATGACAGCCTACAGTCCCAGTGTTCTTGCCCTGCATGAAATGATGAAGGCTCAGGTGGAGCTAGTGAGGAACTTTGCTGATATCCAGCGCGGCATCTACCACTCTTGCCTGGACGGCATCAAGGAAGACTTCAAGTACACCACCCTGGAGGACACCAAAGAGGTAAGTCACTGAGCTTCTAGAAAGTGAGATGAAGTTGTGTTGGCATTCTGTTCTTGTCTACCGTCATCATCATTGCCTTTCTCACCCCGGATCAGAGTATAGGCCACGAACAAACACTTTCCACCTTTCCCTATCCTGGACTCGCCTCTTGATGTTATTCCATGTCTTCCCACTTTTCTGTACATCAATTTCTGTGACTCTTCTCCTGGTTCCGCTTGTTCTTTTACCCTATGGATTCCAGTCCAACTCTTTCCTTGTTATGGGTTGTTGTCTGTGTGTTTGTTGAAATAGTCTCTGTTCCTGAGAGGATGTGATACCCCAGAACTCACTGTGCTATGACGAGGGGCATAGTTACTGACCACTGTGTTACCATCTTCAGGTCAGCTTCAAAAACTGAGAAATTAGTAGAAATGGGTTTACGTGGAGATGACAGCATATATGGGAAACCATAAAACTGACGAGAAGGTCGAAATTCAGATGTTATTCGTAATTCACTATACTTGTTGCACATATTGTGTACTGGACTGGATGATACACCTTTTTCTGAATCTCCAGGCATACTACTAACATGTAACATGCAGTAGTTCAAAGAAAATGAAAAATGTATAATACTATGACATCCGATTTATTGGGTTTACAGAGTTTACAGATGGGGTAATGAGATCTTGAGACTTTGGACACAATTCTTTATCCTTTTTTTTTCCCTCTTTATCCACTCCCATAATTGATACACAAGAATAATGAGGCCCGAGATTAAAGTGATTCACGATTAACAGTACAAAAATAATAGGGTATAATCGATGTGATTTATAACCTCAAATCGGTTTCGCTGATTTGTGAGGTATTTTTCTTTATCAGCTTACTATTATCATTGCTGAGATTGACCATAGCTTTGTTTCTTGACATCTTCATAAATAAGCATAACTTAGTATTATTGTTGTTAAACCTTTTCACATCTCCAGAAATATACCACCTAATCTATATCCAATCCAAAAATTCTTTGTCTTGAACAGTACATCAAGCAGAACCGCAAGCCCAGAATGACCTTCAAAGAAGCTTTGGAACTTGTGGAGCAGGAGGAAGGAGTCCGCTCCTGAGAGTGATGCGCTGTGACCCAAGCTCTTTGTCAACCTTCTCTGCTGGGATTTATGTGCAGAACCTGATGCCAAAAACAACTTAATGCTTTAGATGTATCCACGTTTACAGTCTCAAAGCGTGCAAGTGTAAAATTACTACTTCCAAGGAAAGCAGTGTGCGAGAGTCAAATATAATATAATAATATACACTTTTTTCCCCCGATACCGTATTTAAAGATTATCACTCTGTTAACTTGCACTTCGATGCAAGAAGGTTTCCAATAAGTCTTCTCAGACAAAAATTAAACTTTACATTATTGTAGACTTGCATGGTTTGCGACTTTTAACCTTGATATTTATATTAATATGTAGGTCTTTTTTTTTCAAGGATATCTGGAAGAACTATTGAAATAGTTTTAATTGTGTTGAAGACTACTCTTACCCCGTTCCTCTGAACCTGTTCTATTGTTGATTTGTATTTTGTATCCCTCATATTTGGTACATCTTTGGTGGGCTTGTTCCAAATGTTAATACAGTGGAACTCGGATTCAACAAGAACTCGGATTCAACGAGAGGAGATAGATTACCCGTTTTTTTTCCTTCTTAAAAATCTATTAAAATAACCCAGATTCAACGAGCACTTAAATCAGCGAGCTTAGATTCAACGAGGTCGCTTCCAGGGTGAACAGCCCGCACGGATGTGGTTTCACTCATTTTTCTCCCACAACGAACTTTATCTATTCCCGGAAACCTTCCATTGCATCTGCGTAGTGTACTATTATTCACTTAGCCGATTGCATGCAACCAATCAGCAGCCTTTTTTCATACCAACACATGCGTTGTTGGCACGTGCACGTGTCTACTCTAGCCTGGGTCGGATGGGCGGCGTGTGACTGTGTGTGTGTGCGTGTCGGGGAGGGGCACCAGCTGTCTGAGTGTTGAATGTTGCCGATACTAACGCATCACAGTCTTTTTTTCCCCTCGGCAAGTGATCACTATTACAATGATGAGCTAGTCTTGACGTAGATCTACGTAATAAATTGTGCTCTGGTCAGTGGAATAAAAAGTTGCGTATACTAGGCTCTTCACAGCAACACAACTTTTTGATAAACAATCGAGATAACACAGGCGTGTGCATTTGAGCGAATCGGTCTTTTTTTAACTTTTTATTTTGTGCACAGCTCATAATATGCAGGCACTTCAGGCACTACTTGTGACTTCTCTTAAATATTACTTGCTCAGTGCCTGTAATTATCTATACAAAACCTCATGTTTGCTATAACGAACACTCGGATTCAACGAGATTTTAGGCAAGGCCCGGCGACTTCGTTGAATCCGAGTTCCACTGTAATCTTTGCTGCTCGTCCTATTTCAACTATTACACTTGTAATCTTAAGTTGAACAACTTCGGATATCCTTCCCCTTGCATACATTACAGATCTGTGATATGTACAAATGTATTTATACTGCATATATAGTATGAAGATTTTAATTGTCTACCTGTTACATTGTAAATAAGACAAAGTCTTAAAGTTGTTTTTTTTGCTTCCGATTTTCATTTGGGTTTTTTTGGTTGGTAAGTGTTTTACGGCGCTCGCAACTGCATAAGGTCATACTAAACATTTTCAGTTGATAGGACATTTTGAATTTTCCCTGGGTGGCAGCCAAAGCCTACTGTGAACTATTTTAGACCACCAAAGGATCTTTAACATGCGCAACTTGCACACGGGACCTCCGAGATTTTTCACCCTTGTCTGAGAAAGCTAAGCGTAGATCTTTCCTACCAGAAGATCAGGGATGTGGCTGAAAGACAGCAGTAAGAAGGAGCCTAGGAGTAGCAGTAGAAAGGCTGCAGAAAGAGTCAGGAGCCCTGAGGGTAGGGCAAAGGAGGTGACGAAAGCAGACGACAGAACATTGCTAGAGAGCAGGAAAGGGGCTGAAAGGAGACAAATTTAGAGAAGAAAATTTTTCCATCACTACCCTGATCGAACCCCCGGGACCTTTGAATGAGAGGCAAACACCTGAACCTCTAGGCCACGAGAGCCCCCTTTCATTAGTTCGAAGTTCAATAATAAAATATAAGATACAGTGAACCTTTTGTGCAACAAAAGTACATTTTACCTGAGAAATCTAAAAGGGGCGGTTAGAATACGCTTATTATCCTTGTTTCTATGTCTTTCTCTTCAGCTAGGTAGCGTAAACACGGCCTCGCGTCACTCGCGGCCTTCCGAGCGCGTGATTTCAGTGAAGTCGGGGTAATTCAGATCACTGTTTCTTTGCTCTTTCGCCACAAAACACCAAATGCTGAACACCTTGTAAAGTTCAGCTTTTCCTCGTTACAATGGTGTGAGTTGTTTATGTGTCCGATTATTAGGAGCTGAAGAATTGCCGTGGAAAGTGATTCCCCTCACGGTTGGAAAGAGTGGTTGGCCGGTTAAAAAATTGACACACGTGTATTCAAATGCTTTGCGGAAGGATTGATGATTAAATACCGTCTTTTCATTGGTGGAGAACTGTAGAGCTTTGAAAGGGCTTACCAGTGTGTATTTTTGGCTTTTGGTGTTTAATTTAAATACCCTAGAACTAGAAAGCCTTTAAAAATACCCTGCAAGTTTTCAAAGATAATTTTTTACTCGAAATATGTAAAGTATTTTCTATTAGAATAAAGCAATCGGCCTGGAATTATTTTGCATCAATCCTTCCGCGAACCTCGGAAAGCATGAGACACACACCCCCCCCCCCCCCCCCCTCCCCACGCAGGTAGCATTCAGTACATTACAGTATAGAGCCGCCTCGCTTGCCGCGGGGGCTTTTTGTCAGAATAATGACAGATCATCGTGTTTGAGGTGATAAAATACTGATTTACAATGATCTCACAGTCTTGAAAAAAATTAGGCTCTATATCTGTGTTATAGTGATTGTAGTCTGTTAAGTGGGGATGGTTGAGCGCTTGGTACTCTTTAATCATCTGTCAAACATGAGGTTCCAGCCAGCTAGCGAACAAATTTGATCATATTTAAAACAGCTACCATTTTCTTATAAAAATTGACTGAGAGGTTAAAGAACGGTATCAAAATTCTAGGAAGATATAGGCCTTTCATATGGAACAGATAAATTTGGCATACTGCTACTTTGAAAATTTAGTTTTGGTACCTACTTTAGCTGCCCTAAATTATCAATTGTGTCAACGAGCTTTTTAAATGAAGACTGAAACAAAAGCAAAGCTTTTTTGCAGACACATTATTGTGTCCTGATGATGGATCGAATAGAAGACGTCCCCATCGCATCATCTGTCTACAAAGGTGATGTTTGTCATATCTCCCTTTCTCTGAAACCTCAATAAACACAGTGAATCAGTTATATTAAAGCTGATGAATTAGTGACCAGATTCAGTGCACTTTTGTCCAAAAAGAACACCAGAAATGAAGGTTGAAAATGATGTTCTTTTTACACCCACTTGATCAGAGCATGTCTACAAATGTGTTATTAAAATTGACTATTATCTTATAAATTTCTAAATTTGAAATAAGTGGAGAAAATTGTTCCCAATATATTTTATTGACACAGAATATAGACATGTTTTGAAAGATGCAACCGTTGATAAAGAATCTTTTATACTTTAATTATTTTTTTTTAAATACATGTACTTATGTAGGAGACATTCCAGGTATGTTATGATCATTAGTTACTGGTATACAGTAGTGAAACTCCAATATAATTATTATTAAATAACAAAGTTGTCAGGTTCGACTTTCAATTTAATTAAATTTAACTGTTCGTTATTTTAAAAAGTGTGACTAGGGCGAGCATTTTATAAAATGGTTTAAATTACTATTGAGGCATTTATAATGAAGCAAGTATTAAGGGAAAGAACAAAAAGAGCCCCCAGTGCTTTCATACGAGCAGTTGCTTCTGAAGAATGGAGTCGGGCTTGGGCAAAATTAGTTTTTTTTTAGTGTGAACCACACTTGAACTTAGAAGAAGTGCTTTATCATCTTGAAGTTCGGACTCCATTCAGTCTGGGTCTGTTCGTTTGAGTTGGGTTTACGTATACACTATGATTTACATAGATCCTGTACATATTTTGTTAAAAAATTAAAAGTTTATTCACTCAAAAAGTGGATGTTTTCTTTTATTTTTTGGTCAATTGTGGACCTTGTTACATATCTGGTTTTGTCAAATAACCGTATTGGGAAGATAGTTTCATATGGCCTTGTTGGGTCCATCCATTTTTCAAAAAGTTGTTGAGAAAATGGGTCTTTTCTCATCGTGATCCTCTTTAGGAAGATAGGTTCTGACATGTCTAGAGGGAAAAGAATAAAATATTCCTCAGTCATCGATACACCTTATGTATGTGTCTTGAGGGGAAAAGAATGAAATACTGGTGCATTAGGTCTTAGATACACCTTACGCCTGTTCAACACACCCAGGAAGTCAAAGGTCAAATGAAAAGTAGTCCCGAGTCCTGACAGGATCAGCAGCCTCTGCCAGGATCAGCAGCCTCTGCCAGGATCAGCAGCCTCTGCCAGGATCAGCAGCCTCTGACTGGATCAGCAGCCTCTGACAGGATCAGCAGCCTCTGACAGGGGCAAAATTCATTCTGCAACCCAAACGTAAACACTTTCGACGTTAACATGCGAGTGAGAGGACTTTTGTGTCGAAAAATTGTACACAGTTGCCTGATAAAAGAGTGAATTCTTGTACGGGAAATGGTTATTATGTATATATATATATATATTATCTTCAGATAACCAACAGGTTGGCCCATTTAGTATTTGTAAGAATAGTTAGATGATGCAGATTTATCATTGTAGGACAGGAACACAGTTTGCTGTGTTAACAGCCGCTGCTGATGCGTCTTGTGCTTCAAATTTGTTAATCTGGTTTTGCATAGACTATTGGCTTAAACGTTGATAATTAAATATGTGTATTGCATTTCATGCTTTGCGCAGACGCACCCGGTGGTAGCCCAAATAATCTTGTTAGACTAAACGTACTATCCAAATCAAGCTAAAGAAAAAACAAGAAGGAACAAGTTGTAATGTATATACCATACATAGGTTTTAATGAGCTGCAAATCTGGCAAAATCAATGTGGGGATGCAAAAATAGGGAAGTTGTCTGCAAATGTGCATCCTGTCAGACACTCGTACAGGTACATTTATCAATCTGTAATGAACATTGGGGGCATTTGAGTGGTTTAAGCGCACCGTGCAGACACACTTGCTTCAGTTCGCATGAACCAAAGATTCCAGTATGACACAAGTTCATAGAAAGTTCACTGGAACGTTAAAGGTGACTTTTTTTTTTTTACTCGCTACCATCACACACAACACATATTGTTTTTTAAAAAATCATCTGTACAGGTTATTCCAGTCATGTATACATTCAATAAATACAACTACTTTATGGTACAAATTCTGCTCTCAGACAGACTTACATTTACACAGACCACTAAGCACAATCTGTAGCATACTCACACATACAGCCGACAGCAGCAGGCATGACTACATCTTAGCAAACATCTCTTCCCCACACACACACACCATATATTGACAATATATCCGACACAGTTGCCCATTTATTTTTAGCAGCCACAAGGTTGAGAAAAGTGTAGTGTTCACAGCTGGTGGCTGGAGAAAGGTTGGTTATTTACAAACCTGACACACAGAGAGTAGAGACACACAGAGAGTAGGGACACGCTGATGGAGAGACAAAGTGTTTTGCTTCCACCCTGGAAGATTTCTAATACCAACAGAGAAATTACATGTACATGTACTATTATTATCTTTGAGGATGGATGCTCCCAACAAAAGGCAAAGCACCTGAAGGAAATTCCAAGTGTACGGCAGGCATAATTACTCAACTTTTATAGGAGTATTTTTTTCTGTGAGCAGGTAGAAGAACAGAGCATCAAGTCTTTCCAGACTAGGACAAAATACTCAGTGGGTCCTATGTGAAATGGTATAGGTTTAACGCCCCTATCAACACTATTAGGTTATTTAAGGGGCGGGACCTCCTAGTTTTAACGTCCGTCTCCGATAGGACCGTGGGGTGGGTCCTATGTGCACAGCAAAAACATCCTGAAAGCAAAAGAGGAGTAGGCCTACCTAAGCTAAGCACACAGGCGGCAAAGTTCTGAATTGCACACAATTCCTGCTAAAAAATTTAAAAGAATACTTAACATGCAGAAACATTAAGAGTCACTGAAGATAAGCTATTTTGAGGCACTTTAAGAAACAAGCAGAACTTCCTTACCCATAAAGATTCTAAAATTGTTTTCTGAACTTGAAACTTTAAAAAGGCAAGCAACAACGTGCATATTATGAAATATGCACATTCATATTCCTGATTTGTCTATGATGCTTCGAAATGTGCTGCAACTTTGCCTTTGGTCTGCTGCAGATCGGACATATGTCACAATATGTGTGGTCCTTTAAGAATTTAAAAAAAGGCAAGTGAGTTTCAAAAGCAAAGGACATCCCCCTCAAGTACAAAAACCGGCCACAGACAAAAAAATCAGCTGCACTGAGGGTTGAAAAGTCCAAAGCCAGTTACCCCCCCCCCCCCCCCCCGAGTTTGAAGGTTTGGGGTTTGGGAGACGGAAAATGGGAGAGAGGTAAATGGTCTGCATCAGATTCAGACTCAAGAATCCAAAAGTTTCATTTATTTGCAGCTGAGCATGCAAGTCTTACAAGTGGTCAGATGGAACACAGAAAAAGTAAATTAAAGAGCATATCTATGTTCTCTTTATACATCAAACATTCCACAGAATAAGGATGACTTACAAAGAAAAGCAGCTCAATGGTTGTGGACTGACTTGCATCAGCCAACAATTTGAAGAAATTAGGAAAAGTCAAACAGAACACTTAGTCAAAGCCAGGTCAACATTTTAAAAAAAATATTTTCAATTTCATTCAAGGACCAGCACTGAACTACATGCTTTCTTTTGATGACTGAACTGAAGACTTTTGCTTACCCATTACAAAATGCAAAACATACACCTTAAAATGTTCTCTCATTTGTTTAAAACTTAACAAACACCCAAACAAAGGAAAGGTCACAGAGAAGTCCCAGCAGACCCAGCTTATTTCTCAGCAGTCATGTTCTCGCTCACCATCTGTCGCTCAACAGTATTTTTCTCACATAGCCGGTTCTACATATTCTTTTATTCAGTCTCAGTCCGCTACTTCTGGCAAAATATCCCATTATAATAATATATGATATCACTACATACATGCACACACAAATACAACCAAATTGTGACCAGTTTCACTCTGAGTAACGCAGAGTGGTCTTCAGGTATACATTTGTAGTATAATACGCGATGTACAGGCACAAACTTTGTCCTGTTGCTTACCCTCACTCACACACACTACCATGACTCATAACAATGTTTCCACGTGCCATACAACATAAAAAGAAAGATGATTACATACCATGTCCAAATAAGTGGACACATCATGTTATGAGTGTGAAGCAGGGAGATTGTGCTGCCATAAAATTATAACATCCACATCAATGCAGTTATGTCCTAACATACACTCTTGGGCGCAGCACATACAACTGGCACGTATGGCAGTGATTTCCACACAGCATCTTGCACACTGAAAGTGTCATAGAAAGCCAACTGAAACATATCACCTGTCCTTTCGCTGGGGATCTTTCCTTCTTGCATTAAAAACAGGCTCTGTGGTATATCATTAGCCTTTCTGTGTGTTGAAGAACCTATAGTCAAACCATCCCAAAATCAAGAGGGAAACGTAAGAGAAAAAAAAAAGAAAAAGAAAAACAGTCCTTAATGTGAATGTAAACAAGGGATTATCTGATTCTTTGGCATTGTGACAGCAGTTGCAACTGATAGAATCAGACACTAGATTGCTATATTTTAAAAAATACAATTTGAAAGAGGATTTCATCAGTATTTGCTGCAATGACTTTTATGACGACTGTCACAAATGACAAACAACTGAGACAAACAAATATGAAACTCAAATTATTTACGCCACAATGGATAATTCATCAAGCGAATTGAATTTTGATTACCAGTGCCCTGGTAGTGTAAAAACTGAAAGCCTTAAGAGAACCGGAAGTCGACCTAACCCAGCAGTCTACACTCAGCTTTTTTAAAATCTTTCTTTGTAGCACTTTGCACATTTCCCATTCTTGCATCATATCTTGCAAACAAAAAATACATAAGTTTACTTGAGAAGTAAGGTGCGGGTACATACAACAGCAACTCGCACTCATAACCAGCAATGGCAACAGTAGAGATATTGTACTCTTCCCACAGACAAATCATTCCATCTTCCAAAGACATCTATACATAAAAAATGCTCACCGACTCTTAACACTGACTGGCACTCGGTAAATAAAAACAACTGAACACACACTAGAACTAAAAAACCAGCCGCAGCATGAAACAAGTGCAACTTTGATTGTAAAACAACTGACGATGTTTGTGCCTGAGAAAACTATAAGGAAAAAATTCCACTCTTCCTTCATGTACATATTTTTCTCTCCACAGAGCACACTTGTTTTTGTCTTCAAATACTCAAGAGTTTGTGAACATTTGACTAGCACTTTTACAAAGTTGAGAACAGCAAACACATGGTAACATACATTTCATCCACTCACCCATCCATCCTGTGCTTCCATGACCAACATATCCATCTTTTTTTAGATTTAAGACAACAAATAAGCTTGTCAGAAAGGCAACCTCATTTTTCATTTCAATGGTAAAAGATGTTTTTATTTCTCAAGACGGTTTCCAAAATGTACCCCCAGGGGTCGTTGGATTCAGTAAAAATTATCGCAACTTGCTCCAAATAATCAAGGTAGCAGAGGTTTGTGTCAGGTTCTGAATATCAAAATATTGAGACATTTTCTCTTTTGCGCAAGAGTCAAAAGCTTGAATTAAGACAAGTTTACCTCTGCATTTTAAAAAAATGTTTCTTGAAACAATTGAAAATGACTTACACTATAATTATGTTATGATTGTGACAAATAGCTACAGATACGGCTGACTTCAAATGTTTTATTAATATAATTTTTCACAAGTTTTTTAGTTATTCCTGGGCAAAATCATGTAGCAATTTTAGTCCACTCATTTGAAACACTTCGTTACCAACATCTTCTAAAATGAGAGCTCATACAAAACAGAAAGAATAACTGTCTAACAGTTGGCCGCACACATCTACACACAATCGCAGGTTTCCCTCGAGACTGAGTCCCAACAAAAGAAGGGCAAGGCAAATCCACACAAACCGTTAGTCTGGACAGCTGAGATGTCCTACGGCATCAGGTCACTTCATTTCTTTACAAGTACACTATAGAGATTTTTTTAAAATCAGCAAAAGAAAAGAACAGCCCCTTTTAAAAACTTGGTGCACTCAGATTCACACTTTTTCACATACTCTGACAGCACAACTGTTCCCTTGAATGGCAACAGCTGCATCACATCTGTTCGAGGGGCTATTCCTTACTTTTGTCAAATAATGATTAGAGTCCAGAGAGGGGGGTTTAAAGGGGGGTGTTGGGACTTTTGTGAAAGACAGCACCATTGTACACATCAGACCGTTCAGTCTGTCACTGGCCGAGCACGTCTGCACGACCAGATCTGACGGTCGAACAGCGGCTACCGTTCCTCCAGTATGAGCGTCTCCTGAGGGTACAGCTTGCAGCTCTCTAAGCTCTGGGACTTGTCTAGCGTAGAGATCTGAGGAGACAGTCGTTAAATCATTGTTGGTGACAGGTCAGTAAAATAACGGCCCAATTCCAACAGGAGGCGAGCTTCTTTTTTTCCCAAGTTAAGAGAAGCGTATTCACATAATAATGGTTGCTTAATGCAGAGAAAAAGTAAAACAGACGAAAACAACAGAGGGAAAGAGAAAGAAAATAGGCCTACAAGTGACAACCTCCCACTTGCAAGAAGAAGCAGCACTACACACAAATAGGAACAACAGACAACACAACAGCCCCCACCATCCCACAACCACCTCCCAAAAAGGACAAAACACAAATATAAACATCCCAGCTAGTTGAAGCAACACCAAATCTCTTTCAACACATAAAATAGTACAGTAGAACACGACTATAGAGGGACTTTTGGTTCCAGAAAGAAAATCCTGCTCTAGGTGAGTTCCCACTATAGGAATGCAAAGGGAAAATTACCGCCAAATTTCTAAAACTCCACATGATTACATCCCTTCCATATAATACAATTTTTGCTTTAGATTAGTCTTCCTTTTCTTGTCAACTTTGTCGATTATCTTGGCTTTTAATTCGAGTGAGAAGCATTTCATATGAAGGAGGAAAGATAGATGTTTGATTGGAAAGGAGTAAAGCACAACAGAGAACCCACCAACCACCCAAATTTAAAAATCTCTATCCGCACACTTTTTTTTTCAGTTACATGAATTTCAGTGTCAATATAAATAATGATCTACATTTAGCAAATCTTTTCAAGACAGGGCAAGGAATCCTACAAATCCTGCAAACACAATCACTCAATGTAGTCAAAGCTCCTTCCACAACTGAGCCAAAGAAAAACTTACATCTCTGCGGGGAAAAGTCGTCAGGACTTTGTAATCCTCCGTGTGAAAGCCCTTAGAGGTTAAAAAGTTGAGGATGTCCCCGACACAGTTGTGAGCGTAGAAGCGGCGTGTGATCATCTCGCCGCCCATCACTCGGAACCGCAAATTGCTCACTTTGTCCGAACTGCCCGCCACAGGCTCATCTGGAACAGACTTGGCCACTGACTTGCTGATAGCCTGTGAGTGGACACAAAGAACATCTCAGTGAAGTAACTGATCCATGCCGCAAAAAAACTGACATGTGTCTCATTTTTCTATTAATTAAAAATCTGGACATGTCGCCTACATACTGCAGTTAACGCTACAGGTTAAGTTAATTTTTTACCCATCTTCATGATTTTATTTCTGTCTGAAATAAACACCAACCTCTCATCCTTCCAAGAGTGCCTGTACTTGACATTCAAGAAAAATAATAGAATATTTAATTAAGTGGATTGCATCATAAAACAGGGGCATCCAACTGAGGCAATAGCTACAACTTTCAACAGAATAAATAACGATTGTGGTGAAAAAAAAAATCCCCAGCATAAATCAATTCAAAGATGTCAGTTCAAACTTTCATAGAATCTGCAATCACAAAAATAATTCAATGTAAAATTAGCCAATACAAGTAGTGTACGCAGAATTCCTGGTATAAAAGAATGATGGAAAAGTAGAACCACAAAAACTTTTCTTAACACCGTTCAATATGGTATGAAGTGGCCAAACTATTAAAAAAAAAGAAAAATTTAAAAGATGCTGCACAAGTTATGGAAAAATGTCTACAGAAAATTTATCCCCATTTGTCATCTCTCAACCTATGATGGAACTTGTAGATAATGAGTAAGTATAAACATAAACATATATATACACTAAAGTTCAATTCCTGTAGATTTCCAATCTGACTTTTATTTTCATCAAGTGGTGACATTTGCAGCAGGACGACTGAGCCCTAAAGTCAGAAGAATTCACATTTTCCCAAAAATCAGGCTCCAGCAAATGAGCATGAAAAACCCCTCACCTCTTTTTTGAGTTCATCCTCTTTTTTCTGATCTTCAACTTTCTTTTGTTTTTCCATCTCACGTGCCCGCTCCTCTTGCCTCTTGACCTCCTCTTCTTTCAGAGCCTCTGCCTGCAATTGTACGGAGAGTGTAAAACAGTGCTAAAAATAGACAACATGTACTTGTCCACATCCTCAAAATCATATTCATCTGTGTACTGTACTGTACTATTCCACAACATAGGCATGATAAAATGAATAAACAAAGTACTTGTTACTCAACATTTTTTTTCCAAAAGAATGTTTGCTCATGAGAGTAAAAAAAAATGTCCTAAAACTCATACACTGAAACATCTCCAAGAGTATATGGTAGTACAACAAGCTAACAAACAGGGTCACCCTTGCGTCTATTTACATTATAATCTCATCTGAATATAATGTAAACCAATGTCTGCGTTATTGAAATCTCACATGTACCCAGCATAATTCTGAATTTAAATTGAATCAAACAAAAACTTGTTCAACTTACTTTAAAAATTAGCAACAACAGTTAGCACTATTTATTATTGAGTTCTTTTGCGTTCTACTTTCAAAAATCAATTTATACCAACTTTCACTTTTCTAGTGTTAATTTTCATCAATTTTCATGGCATCCCCATGTTCAAAACGAAATTCCTCACACCCACCCTCTCAATTTATTTAACCGGTTGAGTGGGAGCATATGTGAGACAATGTAGTCAAATCAGGCGCTCGTCAAAATAATAAAATAGAAGAAATAGGCACTTTTCTGCCAGTTTGGCAATTTTTATTGAATTTTTGTTTTTTGGCTCAACACCTTTTACGTCTATGTAACTACACGTGTATGTGTAAAACTGAAAAACGCTCAATAAAGGCACAGAATTTGTAAAATTTAAGTAATCAATGACTTTCAAGCTTTTGAAGTTACCAGACTTTGACGGCCATTTTCTCGCTAATGTAACCTCCAAAACCAGATGACCCCTACCTTCTTTAATCGCAAAAACCTCGACTTCTATTCAAGATAGATGTGTATCTTTGTTATCAAAAGCAAGACAAATGAACAGGCTTTGAGTTGATACCAATAACTCCACATGCTCAAAAATTGACGAATGCCTAATTCCACCGCGTCGTGACACACACACACACACACACATATATATATATATATATATATATACGAAAACAATATAGCATGACCTGCCAGCCTCAATATGTTGTTGCAAAGCTAGGAGGAAGATAAGGACACAAACACATACTTTTGTTTAAACAAGGTACAAATGACATACTTGGTTGACAAGTTGGCAGAAATCAAGACCGCTGCGACTCTACTCAGCCCCCTAAAGCCAGTCTCAAATGCCTTACCTTTTTCCTATCAGCTGCCAAAGATTCTTGATATGCCTCATCCTGCTCTTGCTTGATTCTTTCTCTTGCTTCTCTTTCTTTCTATTAACAAGATAAAAAGGAAAAACAAATTTTAAACATCATTCATTTTTTATGTATCACACTTTGCAAACAGGAACTAGACTTCAAATCTAAAGACCTAATCACATAAAAAATAAGACCGCCAGCAGAATGAGAAAGGCCAAAGTGACAGTTTTCAAAGCCAGAAATGAAGAAAGAGGAAAACACAAAAACAACCCCCCCCCAACAAAGTGAAAGAAACTACACATAGGTCATAACTGTACCGTACCAATGAATTGGGCTATGAATGCTAACCATAATGAGGTACTGCAGCAATAGTCTCAAAAACTGAATTTATTATCAGTATAAAGAGCTGAAGCTTAAAAGTAAGAAAAATTTTGCCGGGGCCCGGGGGTCGCATAGTCCCCAACTGGGTCCAGGGACAGAGTCCTGGTGGGGGTCCAGGGGGCGAAGCCCCCGAAGATATTGACATTTAGAGCTTTAGAGCTTTTAGAGGGTTAAAAATGGCATTTGGGAGCCTGTTTGAAGAGATTGCCTACATCCCATAACATTTATTTGTTCACCAACATTTTGTCTAGTTTGATTTCTTCACCTACATATTTTTCCATTGCTGGCAATGTTTAAAAGTAGGTTCCCCTTCCATTGCTACTATAATTCAATTAAAATGTCATTACACCATTGAATAAAGGCAAACCTGGGAAAAAGGAAAAGTATAGATATGTACCTTCACAATACAGTTACCCTGCGGATACCCTAATTTTCCACAATTTTTACTTCTGAATGTTGCATATTGCATGTTACAACCCCCGAACACCACTTCGATTTATTCTTGATTTTAGTAGTTTTAGCATAAATTTCTTTCATCACAGCCCTTATCGCGTTCCCGAGTCGTAGAATATTCGCATTGATAATTTCTCTAGATTTATACAATAAATTTGTAAGCAAGTTTCTTTCTGACAGTAATTTTCTGTCTAAGATCACAAGTCAATTTACTTGATCAACGCTCAGATTTTCCAGGCGCCAACAGTCCGAAGATAAACGGAATGAGTGAATGACAGAAAGGAGGAAATTGGTACAAAAAGTTTGCCAGATTTTGATCAATCTGCAAGTAAAAATGTACTGCCTACCAACCTGCAATGAACGCATGGGGTATAGCGGAATAATGGCCGATAGCAGGAAATGCGCAATCTGGCAGGTCTCTATACCATTAACTTATTGCTGAGAGAATTACCGTAAATATCCTTAACTTATACATGACGGCACGAAGTCGAGTACGGATCTTTTGCTACGGAATTTCGGTAGTCCTACACTATCGCAGTTTTTTACAGAGGGAGTTGATAATGAAGGAGGAACAAGTACGGAACTGGCAGAAAGTACGGATTTCCGTAAAAATACGGAAGAGTGGAAGCACTGAAACATGCACTTTCAGTTAGGCAAAACCTCTTAATCTGCTTTGCCTTCTTCACAACAGAGGCTGTCCAAATTTGTGTTCCAAGTTACTACTTTGTTCTGGGGAGCAGACTCAGATAAAAAGTCAACTTGGGAAGGCAATTTCAACAACTCTCTCAGTCCAAAGGCCTGAAGATCTCACATCTACATATTAGGCCATGATCTTTTCCAAACTCGTAGAAAGTTGAGATTCTAATCCCAGTCAGGAAAGAACAGTTTTCATTA
The DNA here is from genome assembly GCF_000002075.1 of Aplysia californica. Classification (NCBI taxonomy): domain Eukaryota; kingdom Metazoa; phylum Mollusca; class Gastropoda; order Aplysiida; family Aplysiidae; genus Aplysia; species Aplysia californica. Next base: position 359,508 of record NW_004797722.1, on the reverse strand, counting down.
CTTCAAGCTTTTCTCCTTGTAAAGAACACCGTCTTCAAAAAAAGCCATTTCCAATAGAGTGATTAAAGTCAACAAGTCCCATCACCATCCCTTTTTCCAGACAACCCCTCTAAATCTAAGTCTTGTGAATCCACACCTCCTCATTGATGTCTGCCTCCTTCTGTTCCTGATACACTTCGACTGCATGGATTAGCCGCGTCATCATCTCATCCAAAGTCACATGACCTGTAAATCAGACAGCTACAGTTAAGTTTGGCAAACAACCAATAAGCAAAACAGAAGACATCACCTGACTCTGCGCCAAATGATGACCAATTCATAAAGGAGCTTAAACTAAAAAGCCAGGAGAAACATTCACTTTGATTCATTGGATCTAGAAGTAATAAAGCTCCTGATTAAATCTGCAGTAAACCCAGCTCGACACTGTTAATATTTGAATGCAATAATCTCGTTTTAAACGTTGGTTAAAGGAATGTATAAATTGTACGTAAGTACTCCCCGCCCCCATGGCATTTGAATTATCGTAACTCACGGCACATAACAAAGTCACAAGAAACTTTCACTAGCAATCATATTCACTATATCAGTGACATTTAATTCACTGGATGTACATTTTGTCTAGAAATATACTTTCCATGCTGTCAATGATATTAAGAAAGTGTTGTATACAGCTAAACAATACCATGGGCAAAAAGGGAAAAATACCTTTCTTTGTACAGAGGTACTTTTCTTCTTCATCAACTCTTTCATACAGCAAAAATCTAATTTTGATAGTCATCTGCTAACCATCTTAGTTAATTTTAGTAATGCTACCAAGCTGCTCTGTACCCATTTTTGAGACATTCACTTATAACTCCTGGATCCAATAAAAATAGAGTGGTCTCTAGCTGATAGCACGCACCGTAGGTGACGAGAAAAACATATTCAGCTGGCTTTTAGGCAGATTATGTTTTCACCCCACCTGTTATTAGCCGGAGACCACTGTATTTGCAGGACAAATGTAGCATACTATTTCAAATTCCTATTAATTCAGTCAGATATTTATTCTAATAGTGTACTATTATTTTTTTAAAACAAACACAACTAATAATCAATTATTTGTGTCACGATGCTGTGGAATCAGGCGCTCATCAATTTTTGAGCATGTTGAGTTATTGATACCATCTTAAAGCTTGTTCAGTTGTCTTGCTTTCCGTGACAAAATACACCCATCTATCTGAAATAGAAGTTGAGATATTTGAAACTGAAAGAGGTGGGGGTCACCTGGTTTCAGAGGTAAAATTAGCGGAAGATGGCCACCAAAATTGAGTTATTTCCTTATCTTCAGAGTCCGTGGAAACTGAAAATTTACATCTTTTACACCTTTAATCAACGTTTTTCAGAAAAATCAACACAGAAGTATGTTCTTTAATGGCTATGAAAGGTGTTGAGCAAAAAATAAAAAAATTAGATACACATTTCCAAACCTGCAGAAAAATGCCAGTTTCTTGACTTTCATTATTTTGACGAGCGCCTGATTTCACCATGCTGCCTCACATTTTACCAATGAGACCTAAAACTACAAGATTCTCAAGCCACCTGACAAATCTTACTTGTTCCTTACCTTGTATAGCAGCTATAACCTCATTGGTGGCCTTGGCCCTGGATATCAACAGTAGACAAGGCAACTGGTCTGGTGTATAGTTTCTCATCTGGGATGCTGCAAGACTGCCAAAATGGCGGGTGGCTGCCTGTAGGAATCTAGGGAGGGGGGGGGGACATTAGACACACTATGATAGGGCCAGCTCAAAAATCACAAGAGCAGTAATCATATAGACAAAAAATCGCAAAGAAAAAAAAAATTCACTATGGACAGTGTTTTTGGCTGAAGAGAAAGCACATACACGCCGAGCAATGTCTGTAGATGAGAGACCAGTGTAGAGTCTTTGACCAGGACGCTCTAGCTGTGATTAAGAAAAGGCACTGATTTGCGACAGCTTGTGGCAGAGTACTAATGTTTGAAACTGATTAGGAAGTATGTCATAGCAAAATATCTATCTCCTGGGATCAAAAACTTAGGATTTTTTTTTCCAGAAAATGTAAGTACCTGGTGGAAGAAAGGAAAAAAGACGCAAATAGCACCCCACCTGTGGACACAAAAGTAGGCCCAGCACACTGAAAAAAAGGAACCAACCAACCACCTCCAGACCACGAGTCTTCCCAAATAACCTTCAACCCAGCTTAAGCGACAATCAAAAGCCTTACCTGGCTGTGTTGTCCGGTGAGGTGAGGTCCCAGGCCCAAGTGAGGAAGTGCACACTGAGGTAGTGGACGATGCCCTCAGCACACAGCAGCTGTGAGCAGAACACATTGGAGAAGATGCTGCTATCATGGTGGAGGTAGACTGCCAAGAGCTTGCGCTGGAGACACACAGAGTTGGAGATCAATAATAATAATAATAGCATGTTTATAAAGATTGAGAATAATACATATATCAATGCTCCACAGCATGTTCTATGTGCTTCACCCTAGCAAACCCTAGAATTCTTGGCTCCCTGAAAAGTATGGGGTGCAAACAGCCGATTAAACATTCAAACACAAACAAACTAAGAAGATTTTTCACTATCTGAAGCCGGATACCCATTTCCACCTTGATGTAGTGAGGGAAACTTGTGTAAAACAATAGACAAGCCCCCTGATGGCATTTGAACTCGTGACATAGTGGCGAGTCCGAGAGCATAACCATTAGACCATGATTTTCAGTATTGCACTTCATTTCTCTAATGATTTTTGAGGGCATCTGAGTAGAGCAATGAGTGGTGAACCATGATTGCCAAAAACTGTATCAGATCTGGCAGCTGAAGTTGCTTTTTCCCCACAATGTTTACCAACACAAGGTCGTCCTCTAAAAGTAAGGTGAATTCATGAAAAATGCTTTTTGACTACAGCATTTGACACAGCTATCTTTGAAAATGGTATGAAACAAATTATTGTCAGTAATGTTTAGAGTGTGAAAGAAGTACATGACAGGAAGTTGGAAACAATCATAATTTTAATTCCAAGTCAGAACTATTCAAACAATATATGTATCTATATAAGATTGCAACTTCCCCCAATGTGTCCCTTGTGTGACTATGCATATGAGACTGTGGATCATCAACTGTTCCACTGCACACCCCTAAATGACATCAGAGCTGCCCTTCTCCCTCCGAGACCTAACAGTGACAACACACTCTATGGAACTTTACAGCAACTGCAGCAAACCTGCACTTATCACTACATGGCATTGGACAGAAGGGCAAGAGCCCAGCTGTTGCTGGACCGATAACAACAATAACAACAACATATAAGATTGCAGTCTGTAAACAACAAAGAGAAAAAAAGAACAACTTGACAAAAAGGGAAAAACTATGATCGGGCAGGGATGAGGTACTTACATCAGCAGCTCTCACAGACAAAGATTCTTGTATTGCATCGTCCAGACTGCCAATGAAAAACTGAGGGTGGATCTCTCCATATCTTGAAAAAAAAACAAAATTTTATGTATTCATAGCACAATTATTTTCCAGTCCCTTACCATTGCAGAGTATGTTTCAAAAACCAGCAGGAGAAAAAAACCCCAAAAGTATACACTATTTCTGCAGACTTCAAAGGGTAAAAAAAAAAAAAGCCCAACAAAAAACTTCAGCAGTCTGCACAAGGTGTTTCACAGATTCTGGGACAATGATAACATATATATATATATATATATATATGCTTAAATCCCCACATTATCTTCCTTAGTTCAGCGGGCTATTTCAGGATATCACATTATCACATTAAACTTTTACTTTACTTTACTTTACTTTTCCGATCCAGCGGCCATTTGGGTTCTAGCCCTTCGGTCTGTCGATATGGCAAAGAATTGACAGGTTTTAATCAGCTGTGCTTTGTCGCTGTATAGAGTGTTTCCGATGTCTGGGGAGGCAGGTAGGTAGGTGCTACGCAGGTCACAAAGTGCAGGGCAGTTAAAGAGGTGGTGTGGTACTGTTTCATCCTGGCAGTCGCACAACGGGCAGTCGGGTGGGGTATCCTTGCGGATCCTATTAAGGTAGGAATTTAGTGGTATGTGTTGTGTTCGCAGGCGAAATATTGTGACTTGTTCTCTTCTACTCAGGGAATTTATTGCATCTTTAGAGTTGGGGGCTGTCATGTGTGCAAATACAGTTCTTCCAGTTTTGCCCATTGCCCATCCATTCAGCCACTGTTCCCTGGTGTTGCATTTGATGATGTTCTTGGCTGTCTGTTGTGATACTGGGTTGTGTGGTTGTGTTTGTGATGCTCCCTTCTTGGCAAGGGTGTCTGCTCTGTCGTTTCCTGGGATGTTGCTGTGGCCAGGTATCCACTGTAGTGTCAGGTCGACGGCATAGGTCTGTAGGAAGGTGTTGATTGTTTGAGCCACAGATAGGCAGGCTGAGCTTTCAAAATTCATGTTTTCCAGAGCTTGGAGTACTGACTTTCCGTCTGTGAAGATAATAGTGTTCTTGATTTTGTTTGGATATATTATGAAAATGTTGGTCAGGTGGAGGATTGCTGCTTCAATGGCGATTGCCTCAGCCTCGTAATTTGTACAAGAAGTACCACATGCGTCAAATAGCTCTTCACATGTTTATCACATTAAACAAAACATGAAATATTTTTTACAGAGACCTCCCACCCCGCTTTTTATAAAATAGTACAAGATTTAACAAAAAACATACAGAAGTTACATTCATTTCCATCAACAGCTGTTGTCAAAAAAATGGTTGTTCGACAGTACGGAACAGAAGAAGTCAACAAACCTGTTGGTGAATTCTGTTGTGAACTGTTCTAAAGCCAGTTTATCATCCTCAACACCATCAGACACTGCAAAAGATGAGGGAATAAGAACCACTGAAAACGATTCAGAAAAATGTGGTACCCAGCAGAACACATAGTTTAGTAAAAAACAACAAAAACAAACGATATAACCAAGTACAAAGTTCTGTCACTAACTTTATACATTTGAGATAAAAATCACAACCAAAATCGCATTCTTTGTCAATAAAAGAAAAAAAAAAAAAAGAACTGTTAAGTTCTAACATAGTATAAAAAGAAACACTTTAAGAACCCACTTTAACCTCATTGCAAAATGGACATTTTTCTTTATATTACCCTCATAGCAGAAAGACAAACAAACCCCCCCCAAAAAAAAATATAAAAAAATTCGATAATGTATGTGTGCCTTAAGAAAAGTACCAAAAGTCACCACAGACCATTTTGAGCTATAGGCTGATAATGACAAAAAATCACTTTTTTAACCAAAAATGTGTTTCCATATTTTAAAAAATAGTTCCACCATTTAAAAAAAATGTGTTTAAAGGGTTTTCATTGATTTGACTTCTAAATATTTTATTTTGAATAATTTTAAGCTAATTTTCTCAAAATAAGATCTTGATATCCTCCCTCATAAAATGTGCAATATCTCAAAAACTACGAGATACCTCAAAAATTAACAAACCACTGTGTTCAGCATTGAATTTCCAATAAGGTACAACATTTAACTCAAAATGGTCAAAACCCGACTTTTGGTACCTTTCTTTAGGCACACACACACATATCAGTCAGTCAAAAAGCCAATGACAGGCTTTGTTGTTTTTAATCCAGTAGCCTTCGAGAGTGTTCCCCTCTGCCTAGTGCTACATCCAACAAAAAAAGATGGATATCTTCAAAAGTTCAATGCTGTAGCACAGGGTAAGTACCTTTAGTAAGTATTGGGGGGGGGGGGGGGGGGGGGAGTCGCTGAATGACAAGTTTTAAAACACAGCTAGCATTGTGCAAAAGAAAGGGCTTGTATAAGGCCCTAACTTCATGGCTGGGAAGTTGGCAGGCACAGCTAGCAGCTCTATTAATTTCCCCTAATCTTTATATAATCTTTAACTCATATCTGTCTGCCTTGCTGCTGCCAAGCTCTCAACCCAAATGACCAAAGAGTATGCCCAAGTGTGAGATACCTTTACCCTTCTGGGCACTGAATGCACATCTCAGAAAGCACTGGTGTGCTTTTGCAGCTGACCCAAACAAACCCAGGTGCATGGGTCCTGTAGGCTCAGGGGGCCATGACAGAAAAGGATAAGCAGGCACAAACAACAGGAAAAAAACCACAAAATTCCTTACTGAGTGGCTCTATGCGTCTTGAGTGGCGTGGCTCCTCCTGAGAGAACAGATCTTCTTCCAAAGAATAATTTTCTAAACCTGTATAGTCTTCATCATCACTATCAACTTCCATCTCCTGAAAAGGGACACACAAAGAAAGCAATTAGTAATTTGTCAATCTTGAGTCAGCTGATATGACTTACGAGAGCAAGAACAAAAAACATACCGCGAGGTCACTTTTGCTCATGCACTATATGAACATTACAACAAAAAAGCTCTTTTCTCGAACTTAAATCTGAATAAGAAATTCTGATCAATTAATATTATTTTTCTAAAGTACAAGTCACCAAAAGATGAAGACATTCGATAGACAAGAAATGAAAAGTACCTAAACAAGCTTTTAAGATGAAAGTTAAATACCTGGTATAACACTCAAGGACAATATGACTCTCTTAGTTCGTAACCCTCCCCCCCTCCATTCTCACCTCTAGGTCTGGGGCTCTTGGTGTGCTGGAGGAAGAAGGCTCGGATTTGGTCATTTCCAAATCATGTGTTGGATAGTTTAAGCCACAAGCGAACAACTTGTCCTGCAAGAATGTGGAAAAAGAAAGTTTACTTCAACACAGATGCTTTAGAGACCACTTATAAATTATGTACCTAGAAAACATAGCCTTCATTTGGCTAGTCAACCTTAAAATTCAACAAAGAAACTTTTGTTTTCTCACAAAACATTGATAATTTGGTATTTATAAATACAACAGCATATTTTACAGAAGATCACTTGCCGTACTGGGTAGAAGATAATAATTTAATTACAGACTTCATTGAACCATGAACCTTTGCTCACTGGTAACCACAACTGCTGGAAAAAGTTTGCGAAAAAACAGTTACCAAAGGTCATAAAACAATGTAAAGGAAACTTATGGCACATTGGAGAATGGAACAGTTTTCATTACTAACGCATAATTTGTATCCCCCCCCCCCCCCCCAAACACACACACTCACACACATCCCAATGATGTAACTCTCAAACACTAAATCTTTCTTTCATTGAGGCCACCTCAAATTCCCACAAGAAATACAAAGTAGGAGTACGGCGGCATAGTAATACCTGATCTAATACAGGTCGGGTCCATCCAGTCCACTGCTGGTGCCTGACGGGCACATCTGTGAGCGTTGTCAGACTTTGCTTTACCTGAAGGACACCAAGTGAGGATAAGATCAGACATTATTTCTAAAATACAGGACAAAGCTCTCCTAGTAGAAGATATCACAGAATGAAACGACAATATAAAAAGTTGATTGAAAATATTAGTTTACATTTAATTTCCATTTTCCCATTAGAATACACTCTTTCCATGATTTAAAAAAAACCCAAAAAAACTACGACAGTGAACAACCCCTCTCTCCCAACTCTGTTAGTTGAAATAAGTTTTTCAAAACTCTTGTATTAAAAGAAAAAATATCCAAAGCAAGCAGTTAGGGGGAGTTAAACATGTTTTTAAAGAAATCTATTGCTCTCATTTGTACATACAGCTCACAACTGAGGTCCCATATATTAATTAATTCATATATGGTCAACAGCACTGACATGAAGGGGTTTCTCTTTTAATGGACTTGAGACACAACACACAAATAAAACCACTCTGACAATTAACACAATTTCCTGTCCATTACAGAATCTCTTCAGTTACTGCACTTCCCTGATAAGAAACACAATCTGTATTACACTAATTACATCTACATCAAAATTAATCATCACTTATTTTTCCAAATTTCAGTAGGATTATTAATTCTTTCACTACCGCAAACCGTGTTTCAAGACTTGAGTTACCTCAAACGCTGGACCGTGACGCCTCGCCACTTCCGGCTTCAAAACCAAACCTGCTTTTGTCATAATCAAATCTGAAACCTCAGGCTGAAGAATAACCGTATTTAGCAACATGTTGAGATAGGTCATTATTTCTCCTTAATTTTCATACATAACACAAGTGGCTAATATTGAAAATTGAACTAAAAAAATCTTTCATTTGTCCAACGGTAGGCAGAATCAGAAAGTAGGTCACAGATAGGACAAGGTACAGGTGAGGACCACCCCCCTCCCCACCTCCCCATGTAGTGAAAGGGTTAATGGGTTCAGAGACCAGTTGAAGATGGTGAAATTGTATTCACAGGGGCATACACACAGCGCTCATCATACAAGCTATACTTACATCTCGAACAGTCTTATTGCAGTCAAATTTTACAGAAAAATGCCTGTATCTTGAACCATCCTTAAACGAAATCTTCAGTAAATATTCCCTCTCTGCTTCGAGCCCTTGAGATGTTCTGGTGAGCAAAAAAAGCAAGAAAACGGAGTAAAAGGTGAGTGGAAAGACAAAAAGTGGAATCGGGTATTCCTAAAATGCATTTTAAAACAATGAATAAATTTTAAGCTGTGAAAAAACAGTCAGCCAACATAATATGGCAATTCATTCAGGGGTAGAAAGACCCAGCCAAAGTCCTCCATGCACCAGTAACAAAAAATATTAGTGAATACCATGATGAACATCCTATTCACATAATTTAAAATGTCACTGCAGAACTATAAAACATGAAGGGTACAAGGGAAAAACCTAGGACGTCACATTTTGGAGCATTGACATAAACAAAAATGAAATACTTGACAGCCCACTGCGTAGCTTATCTTCCAAGCCTAATATTGGGCGACTCAACAGGATGGCACCCTGGACATTTAGATAGAGTTAGCATTTGTATAACGCAAATTCCTGCTCAACAGTAAGCTCCAAGAGCTTTACAATCTATATAATTAACCCCAACAGACCTGATAGCATTCTGAAACAATCTCAACTTCCTGGGAAGCATACAGTGCAAGATACCATTTTATGGGTGCTAAAACACAAACATACTGACAAGATCTTTCACTGTCTATGGCCAAGTACCTATTCCCACCTGGGAGAAATGAACATTTATGTACACTAAAGTGCCTTTCCCGAGGACACAACACTTTCCAAACCACGTCACAACCCAAATTTTCCATAAACCAACATCTTTAGATTTTTCCTTGGACCCTTCATATAGAACGATGGTAGTTACAAATTGCAACACTATATTAAACACCAACTTACCCTTCTCCTTCTTGTTGTGGAGGTTTGTTCACAGTTGGATTGGTAATTTCAGGAGTAAGAAGATAAAGAGAATTGTCCCGAGGAAGAAACAAGTCTCGAAGTATTGTCTGAAAATGGAACGATACAACCATTCAATTATATCAATCTCATTGAAAAATTCAAGGTAATTGTCTCTAACATTCCCACTACATTACTCAGCACTAAGGTGTTCATTTAATCATGCGCTGATATTACCCCTGGCCACAGTTCTTAAACTTTTGTCTCCGACAAAATTTAAATAGACAATGTTGGAACGAAAATTGATTACGTAGTAAATGAAAACTAAGGCCATACTTCAAACTATACATTTAGAGTGCTTATTATCTGACCTTGTGAATAATATGTCAACATTTTACTTCAAAAGTACAGTCAACTTACAGAATCATCTACTTTACGCTTGACTAAGCCTTTCAGCTCTTGTTTATCTCGTGGAATTCCAAGCTCAGATTCAAGAACCTCTTTAATACGTCCTGAAATCACACAGATATTACAGAAATTCAAACAGTGGCTAGCTAAAAACAAAAACAACAACAAAGAAAAGAAGAGAGCAAACATTTCTCACTTTAAATAATTTCTGGAAGCTAAGCAAAATCCTACATCTTCTTCCCTGCATATTGCCTTGATACTCTATTTTCACCAAAATTATTCTTACTAGACACAATACAACAAGGACAGGGGGGGGG